>NC_038253.2:14033423-14333423 GCF_000004515.6 Glycine max | reverse complement strand
ACAAGAAAAATCTTAAGATTGCATCCATTAGAAGTGATCATGGGGGTGAATTTGAAAATAAAGATTTTGAATTATTTTGTGATGAACATGGTATTGAACACAATTTTTCTGCACCTAGAACCCCTCAACAAAATGGAGTTGTTGAAAGGAAAAATAGGTCATTGGAAGAAATTGCAAGAACTTTATTAAATGATACTTCTCTTCCAAAGTATTTTTGGGCTGAAGCTGTCAATACTGCATGTTACATCATGAATAGGGCCTTGATAAGACCCATTTTAAAGAAAACCCCATATGAGTTGTATAATGGTAGAAAACCTAATATTTCTCATCTACATGTTTTTGGTTGCAAGTGCTTTGTGCTTAATAATGGTAAAGATAATCTAGGAAAATTTGATGCAAAATCTGATGAAGGTATTTTTCTTGGATATTCATTACAAAGCAAAGCATATAGGATATATAATAAAAGAACTATGAATATAGAGGAATCCATTCATGTTACCTTTGATGAATCTAATGATATATTGTCAAGAAAGAATATGCTAGATGACATTGCAGATTCTTTAGAACATATGAACATTCATGAACAAGATTCCAAAAGAAATGACAAAGGAAACAATGAAGATCCTCCAGAAGAAGTCAAATCCAATGATGAACTCCCAAGAGAATGGAAAGCTTCAAGAGATCATCCCCTCGACAACATTATTGGTGATATCTCAAAAGGGGTAACAACTAGACATTCTCTTAAAGATTTATGCAATAATATGGCTTTTGTATCTATGATTGAACCTAAAAATATAAAAGAAGCCATAGTAGATGATAACTGGATCATTGCCATGCAAGAAGAACTAAACCAATTTGAAAGAAATAATGTGTGGAAATTAGTAGAAAAACCTGAAAATTATCCTATCATAGGAACAAAATGGGTTTTTAGAAATAAATTAGATGAACATGGTATAATTATTAGAAATAAAGCCAGGTTAGTAGCAAAAGGATATAATCAAGAAGAAGGAATAGACTATGAAGAAACATATGCTCCTGTTGCAAGATTAGAAGCCATTAGAATGCTATTGGCATATGCATCCATAATGGATTTTAAACTTTATCAAATGGATGTTAAGAGTGCCTTTCTAAATGGCTTAATTCAAGAAGAGGTATATGTTGAACAACCCCCTGGTTTTGAAATTCCTGATAAACCGAACCATGTTTATAAATTACAAAAGGCTCTTTATGGTTTGAAACAAGCCCCTAGGGCGTGGTATGAACGCTTAAGCAATTTTCTTCTAGAAAAAGATTTCTCCAGAGGTAAAGTGGATACCACATTGTTCATAAAGAGAAGGCATAATGATATTTTATTGGTTCAAATATATGTTGATGAGATAATTTTTGGATCCACTAACGACTCATTGTGCAAGGAGTTTTCCCTTGATATGCAAAGTGAATTTGAAATGTCAATGATGAGAGAACTAAAGTACTTTCTGGGATTACAAATCAAGCAAACTCAAGAAGGTATATTCATCAATCAATCCAAGTACTGCAAGGAATTGATCAAAAGATTTGGGATGGATAGTGCAAAACACATGTCTACACCGATGAGCACTAATTGTTACTTAGATAAAGATGAATCTGGTCAGTCTATAGACATAAAACAATATCGAGGTATGATCGGATCTCTTCTTTATTAATCTGCTAGTAGACCTGATATTATGTTTAGTGTATGTATGTGCGCTAGGTTTCAATCCAACCCCAAACAATCACATTTAAGTGCAGTAAAGAGAATCATGAGATATCTATTAGGAACAATCAATTTAGGATTATGGTATCCTAAGAATTCAACATGTAACTTAATAGGATATTCTGATTCTGATTTTGCCGGATCTAAAATTGATAGAAAAAGTACAAGTGGAACTTGTCAATTCATTGGATCGGCTCTTGTCTCATGGCATAGTAAGAAACAAAACAATGTTGCTTTATCTACCGCTGAAGCGGAGTATATCTCTGCCGGTAGTTGTTGTGCACAGATTTTATGGATGAAGCAACAATTATCTGATTATGGCATCATTCTTGATCGTATACCTATTAAGTGTGATAATACTAGTGCCATAAATCTATCCAAAAACCTAATTCAACACTCTAGAACTAAACATATAGAGATTAGACACCACTTTCTTAGAGATCATGTCCTAAAGGGAGATTGTGTATTAGAGTTTGTTGATACTAAGAATCAACTTGCTGATATTTTCACAAAACCTCTCCCCAAGGAAGTGTTCTTCTCTATTAGAAGAGAGTTAGGTGTCTTAGACGTAAGGGATTTAGAAAAATAGGAATTGATTGGATGATTGATTGATTGATTGGTTGATTTACTCTTATTTATTGTGTATAGATTATTTTGTTTGTTTGATCTTGTTTGAATTCTTGTTTTTTATGAATGATTGATTGTGTTTTAATTGAGTATAACACTTGTGTTGTTTAATTTAATATATTTTTTTTGTTAGTATAATTAATTATTAAGATAGTATAAGTTTTTAGACTTAGAAATAAATTTTTCTTTTAGAAAAAGGCTATTCTTTGTTCTGGTAATCGATTACATGAATATTGTAATCGATTACACAAGAACAGATAGCCTGTAATCGATTACAGTATTCATGTAATCGATTACCAGTAGGCTGCCTCTTCCTGTAATCGATTACCATTACTTGTAATCGATTACCACGCGTCCTGCTCTATAAATATCACATTTTCCAGAAATCCCTGCGCAGCCCCTTTTCTCTCACGACGTTCCTCCATTCCCAAACCTCCAAATCTTCGTATCTCACTCATTTCTCCATCAAATCAACTCCCGTAAATTGCGATCTTCTTCTTTTTCATTTCTCTTTTGATTTCACCGATTAAAATCTGCAAAAACTCCTTCAAATGGCAGAATCGTCAAAGAAACGAAAGGGTTCTTCCGCCTTCGCTTCGGCTTCAAGAGCTCATCGTTCCGGAGCCACTAGCGCATCCACAACACCAATTCCTCCATCATTGTCCTCTTCCCCAGTGTTTTCTTCCGATGAACAGCAGAAACGGTACTCCAATCTTTTCTCATCTCGTTCCATTATTGACCCTAAGTTTATTGATATGGAATTCTTTTCTGCTGAAACCTTTGATTGCATTCAAGCCTTTCAGAACTTAGGTCTTCTACCTTTTATGTCATTACAATTTCCTATTTATCCTGAATTGGTTAAAGCTTTTTATTGTAATCTTGAAATTCCGGACAGCACTCCGATTTCTGAAATTTTTGGGATAAAAATGGTCATTGACCAGTCCCTTTTCCATGACTTAACCAAATTACCCAGTGACGGTGTACCATTTGAAGGTACACTGAATGACGACTGGAAATTTGATTTCTCTGCCCATGATGCCCGCCAGTTGGTTTGCACCAACAATGCGGATATGACCGGACGTCTTCTTGCCGGGTCATTGGCTTTTGAAAGCCGCATCCTTCACTATTTAATTGTGCGTATTTTGCTTCCACGGTCTTCCAACCTTGCCCAGGTTTCTGAGGAAGATCTAATTATCATGTGGGCCTTTCATACAGGGCGTCAACTTGACTGGGCACACTTAGTCAGATATCGCATGCATAAGGCATTGCAATTAAATGCTCCACTACCATATCCACAGCTTGTCACTCTCTTTTTCCGCCATTTTCAAATTCCTCTTGATTCTGAACCTTACGTTCCAATCAAGAGATCCTTTTTAATTGGTGCTACTGTGATTGCTTCTTTTGGTTACCGCAAAGAGCATGATGGCTCTTGGGTCAAAAAGGGTGCTCCACCCGCTGATGATGAAGGCAACCAACCAGTTGAAGATAATTCTTCTCTTCTTCGAAAGCTTTTGTAAAAGTTCGAGGGTCTTCAAACTTTTGTTGGTGACAAGTTTGACAATATGGAATTGCAAGTCGACATGCGGTTTGATGCCATGGAATCAAGGATCACCAAAGTTGAAGAAGATGTCTCCTTCATCCGTACTTGCTTTGATCCACCACCACCGCCTCCATCATCCTCTTAGCTTATATGTTATTTTTAAGACTAAGTATTATTAGTGGTTAAGTATTATTAGTACTTTGTTTTAACGCCGTGTATTTGGCTTTTTATTGCTCTAGTTATCGTAGTCTTGCACTATAATTATATTTCTAGACATTGCTTTTGTTGATTATGCAAATGTATGGTTTTATTTTGGTTTAATGGTTGGATTTGTTTGGATATTTATTGTGTTAATGTTTGGCTATTGATTGCCTTGCTCTAGTTCTTTTTTATGTTGCCAAAGGGGGAGAGAACTTGGGAGAGAACATGGGTTAGAAATCAATTAGAAATTTAGAAATTTATCATTAAGAAAAGTTAGGCATACATGCCAAAAGATAGGGGGAGTAATGGTTGTGTGAACGTGCTATCATCTTGTATATAGCTTGTCTTGATTTTAGGTATTGTCATCATCAAAAAGGGGGAGATTGTAGACAAAGGATCAAGCTGAAAGTTTTGATGATGCCAAAGGATTACATGAATCATATGCTTCTCAAAGATTTACTCAAGACAAAGCAATTAGAGTTAATCAAGATGGATGATCAAGACAGTCTATAGAGTCTTAGAAAGGATATTAAAATGGAAGGGAATTCCAATTGGATTAGCAAAAGGTTTGGCCAAGAATTTTAAGCTAAAATGTGTTTTTCAACAAATTTACTCTCTGGTAATCGATTACCAGAGGATGTAATCGATTACCAGTGGCCAAAAGTGATTTACAACAGCTATTAAAATTTGAATTCAAAATTTGCACTGTGTAATCGATTACACATATATGGTAATCGATTACCAGCAGTTTCTGAACGTTTTAATTCAAATTTTAAAGAGTGTAATCGATTACACACTTATTGTAATCGATTACCAGAGGAGTTTTTCAGAAAACATTCTCATCAGTCACATCCTTTCATGTGGTTATTGAATGGCTTTCATAGGCCTATATATGTGTGACTTGAGACACGATTTTGACAGAGTTTTTTAGAAAAAAAGTGTTTATCCTCTCAGAGAGAAAATTCATTTTATCCTCTTAAGAATTCCTTGGCCAATTCAATTGCAATTCATTAAGGAATTATTTGAGCGCTCAATCTGTAAAAATCTATCTCTTTCTAGAGAGATTTATTCTTCTTCTTCTTCTCATTCTCTAAGGGATTAAGAGACCGTGAGTCTCTTGTTGTAAAGGAATTCTAAACAAAAAGGAAGGATTGTCCTTGTGTGTTTAGAACTTGTAAAAGGAATTTACAAGATAGTGGAACTCTCAAGCGGGTTGCTTGGGGACTGGACGTAGGCACAAGGGTGTGGCCGAACCAGTATAAAACTGAGTTTGCATTCTCTCTTCCCTTAATCTCCTTTATTTATTATTGCTTTATATTCATATTCAAATTGTGTTATTTGAATTAATATTTAAGAAGATTGTCATTAAGGGAATTCATAACTTGAATAAAAAGTGAAATAGATTTTTAATTAGGGCAAGTAGTTTGGAATATCTTAATTCAACCCCCCCCCCCCTTCTTAAGATATCTGAGGCCGCTTGTCTAACAGTACAAGGGGACTACTTGCCCCAAGAACCATCTAAAGATGTATTGTCGGAAGATGGGGGCATACGCAAAAGATGAGGAACTGCTGATACATTTCTTCCAAGAAAGTCTTACTGGGGTAGTTGTTACTTGGTACACTAACTTGGAACCTTCCCAAGTCCATTCTTGAAAGGACCTAATGGTTGCCTTCGTTAGGCAGTATTAGTACAATTCTGATATGGCTCCAGATAGGATGCAACTATAGAACATGTGCAAAAAGGGGGCACAAATCTTTCAAAGAATACACCTAAAGGTGGAGAGACCTGGCAGCTCAAGTGGCACCTCCAATGACGGAGAAAGAGATGATCACAATGATAGTAGACACATTACCAATGTTTTGCTATGGAAAAATGGTGGGTTACACACCTTCAAATTTTGCAAATTTGGTCTTCGCCGGCGAAAGGATCGAAGTGGGTTTGAAAAGAGGCAAAATGCGAAAACTGGGGCAAATGAAGGGATGAGGGAGAAACCCTTGTTGTGACTGCCATTCCTACACGACCAAATTTCCCATTAGCCCAACAATGTCATTACTCAGCCAATAACAGTCCCTCTCACCCAATCATCCACAAAGGCCATCCCCAAAACAGCCACAAGGCCTGCCTGCTTACCACATGCCTAATGCCCAAACACCACCTCTAGCACAGACCCAAAACACCAACCAATAAATGAATTTTGCAGCGAAAAAGCCTGTAGAATTCACCCCAATTCCGGTGTCCTATGTTGACTTGCTCCCATATCCATTCGATAATTTAATGGTAGCCATAACCCTAACCAAGGTTCCTCAACCTCCATTTCTCCGAGGATATGACTCGAACGCAAAGTGTGCTTGTCATGGAGAAGCCCCGGGGCATTCCATTGAGCATTGTAGGGCCCTGAAGCATAAGGTGCATGGTCTAATTGATGTGGGCTGGCTGAAATTTGAGGAGAATCGGGTGTAAGTCCTGACATTGAAAGGAGATGCCACACATGGGGCAATTTGAAGGTTGTTGTTAGATGTCTCTAATGACTCATTTTGATTTTCAAGTTTATGCCATTATTGTAAACCACGATTACAATACTAAATAATATGGATAAATTTGACATCCTTATCTCTCTCATCCTCTCACAAACACATCTTTGCTTATTCAACTTCCACCGAAATGTGAGTGTAAGCCATTGGTTTGTTTGCTTAAGCGACCTACGCTCCTGAGTGTTGACTTCCAAGACCGTTCAATCAGAGATTACTCGTTGGTGGGGTGCCGTAAAACAACGAGTAAAGAAAAAAAAGTTCAAAAAAGAAAAAGGAAAAAAGCATTTGATTGACTGTGTTTTCAAGTAAAAATATAGACGTTCATGTGACCTCATTTTATCATTCCGGAAAGTTTGTCTTTTTTAGAGAGAAGTGAGTTATCAAGAATAGGAGTCATTTGACTTAACCTGTCAATTAAAAAAAATCCTTCAACAATTTCTCGTCCTTGAAAAATTCTTTTTGCGAGAATCAACCGCTTCTTTCATTCTTCCTTGCTACAAGGTTGTGAAAACAAAACAATGATTGGTACCTCAAAGCCCTACACTGGGGCAATGAAAGGCACCATGCAAAAACCTCAAGCGAACCTAGGGGAAGATTAGAAGTTCTCACCCAATAGGTTCCCTACTACAAGGTCATGACGAAAGACAACGATTGGTACCTTCAAGCCTTACACTGGGGCAATGAGAGGCACCGTGCATGAGCCTCAAGCGAACCTAGGGGTAGATCAAAAGTTCTCACCCATCGATGTTTTTAAACAAAAAAAGGGGGGACAAACCCAAGGATTTCAATGGATTGATTAAATGTCAAAAGGCTTTATTGTCATCACTCCAAAATGGTCAAGTGTTTAAATCAAACATAACATACACTCTAAGGGAGTTCCCGGAGAGATTTGCAAAAGATAAGATAAGGTTGCATGAATTATCACCTCTTTCAAAAGGACAGTCAATCTGTGTTTTCCAAAAAAACCAAATCAAATCAAAATCACAAAATAGGGAAAGAATGTCATGAACAATGTATAACTTTCCGTTACATTGCATTAATGCATACGAAGTCTGCATTTACCGCATTTCAAGAGAAAGGTTGCACGTATCTGGATCCCTAAAAATCATGTTAACTACATAGATTTCCTACATCTAATGTCCAATCTTATTGAATTTGGGATGACCGGCCCTCTCAATGAGTCAATCTCTTGCTTTCTCATAAGGGTGGACCCTTGGGTACTAGTACCCTCACCTTCAGAGGCCTACACACCCTCGACTTCAGAGGGCTACACGCCCTCGCCTTCAGAGGACTACACGTCCTCGCCTTCAGAGGACTACAGGTCCTGGCCTTTAGAGGACTACACGTCCTCACCTTAAGAGGGCTAAGTACCCTCACCTTCAGAGGGCAACACGCCCTCGCCTTCAGAGGACTACACGTCCTCACCTTAAGAGGGCTATGTACCCTCACCTTCAGAGGGCTACACGCCCTCGCCTTCAGAGGACTACACGTCCTCACCTTCAGAGGGCTACACGCCCTCGCCTTCAGAGGACTACACGTCCTCGCCTTCAGAGGGCTGCATGCCCTCGCTTTCAGAGGGCTACATGCCCTTACCTTCAGAGGACTACACGTCCTCGCCTTCAGAAGGCTACACGCCCTCGCCTTCAGAGGGTTACATGCTCTCACCTTCAGAGGGCTACACGCCCTCACCTTCAGAGGACTACACGTCCTCACCATCAGAGGGTAGTACGCCCTCGCCATCAGAGGGCTACACGCCCTCGCCTTCAGATGGCTACATACCCTCGCCTTCAGAGGACTACACGTCCTCGCCTTCCCTCGCCTTAAGAGGGCTGCACGTCCTCGCCTTCAGAGGACTACACGTCCTCACCTTAAGAGGGCTACATACCCTCACCTTCAGAGGGCTACACCACCTCGCCTTCAGAGGACTACATGTCCTCACCTTCAGAGGGCTACACGCCCTCGCCTTCAGAGGACTACACGTTCTCGCCTTCAGAGGGTTGCACACCCTCACTTTCAGAGGGCTACATGCCCTTACCTTCAGAGGACTACACGTCCTCGCCTTCAGAGGGTTACACGCTCTCACCTTCAGAGGGCTACACGCCCTCACCTTCAGAGGGCTACACGCCCTTACCTTCAGAGGACTACACGTCCTCGCCTTCAGAGGGTTACACGCTCTCACCTTCAGAGGGCTACACGCCCTCACCTTCAGAGGGTTGTACGCCCTCGCCTTCAGAGGACTACACATCTTCACCTTCAGAGGGCTGCACGCCCTCATCTTCAGAGGGCTACACGCCCTCCCCTTCAGAGGACTACACGTCCTCGCCATCAGAGGGTTGCACGCCCTTGCCTTGAGAGGGCTACACGCTCTCACATTCAGAGGGCTACACGCCCTTACCTTCAGAGGACTACACGTCCTCGCCATCGGAGGGCTGCACGCCCTCGCCTTCAGAGGGCTACACATCCTCGCCATCAGAGGGCTGCACGCCCTCGCCTTTAGAACGCTACACGCTCTCACCTTTAGAGGGCTACACGCCCTCACTTTCAGAGGACTACACGTCCTCGCCTTCAGAGGGCTACACGCCCTCACTTTCAGAGGAATACACGTCCTCACCTTTAGAGGACTACACGTCCTCACCTTCAGAGGGCTACAAGCCCTCGCCTTCAAAGGGCTACAAGTCCTTACCTTTAGAGGGCTACACACCCTCGCCTTCAGAGGACTACACGTCCTCACCTTCAGTGGGCTACACGCTCTCACCTTCAAAGGGCTATGCGTCCTCACTTTCAGAGGGCTGCACGCCCGCACCTTAAGAGAATTTAAGGTCCTCTGCCCTTAATGCTTAACCAAGACTTGCGCTCCCGGGTGAAGGGCCAGTAGTTTCCTTTTATCAGTTCCTGGGCCACCCCTTGATCTTGGAGGAGGGCCAACTATGCGAGCATAACCAGAGGAGGAGGCTATCGTGTAGCTACTATGCATACCAAGGCAAGATTTCACCCGTGCCGCTATAAAGAGATGAGTGCGGATCATGTGAACCAACATGACCACTCTTACACAGATATGGATGACGTTGCTACTTAGAAACATTCTGCCCAATGACCACAATGCCGATCTCCCCCTGCGGAAGTGTCAATTGGTCTGTGCCGTCATGACATAGGTAAGTATGCACGTGGCTCAACATATTTTTGATGTCATCCACTATTTGCAGGGATCGCGCCCACAAGACACCCAGTGGACCCGGAGAAGTCCAACATGGCCCTGGGGTTTCCAGCTCTGGTTATGGGCCTCTATCAGTCCTACAGGGTGCCCATCCCCCCAGCAAGGTCATGCTATCGTGACATAGGTAAGTATGCACATGGCTCAACTGATTTTTGATGTCATCTAATATTTGTAGGGATCACACTCGCAAGACACCCAGTTGACCCGGAGAAGTCCAACAGGGTCCTGAGGTTTCCAGTTCTAATTACGGGCCTCTATCAGTTCTACGGAGTGCCCGTTGCCCCCAGCAAGGTCATCAGGCCTCGTAATAACCGAGCTTTCATCAAGAAGTATTGCGCCCCTAGGAAGGTGTAGGGTGAGACACCACAGCAACTAGGGGATGGCCGACAATGGGCAACAGACGCACCACCGCCTTCTCCAGAGTTCACCTCAGCTCATCCACAAAAAGGCTGCAGCGTTGCCTATGACACATGGCCGACCAGCAGGCGACCAAGTCCAAAGCAAAGGTAAGCAATAATACTATGTCCGTGACTGACAAGTCATCACGCGTCCAGCTCAAGACGTTAAAGAAGCGCTACTAGGAGGCAACCTAGTACCTTTTAAATTTAGGCTTGTTATTTGATCACCTTTGTTTCTCAAGTCATAGTAGGACACATCTAGTTGCTCATGATCCTAGGAATTTAAATAAAACAAGCACAAGCTCGGAAGGTAGTCATACCTCACAAAATATATGTATGTGTGTTTAGGTAGCGAAATTACCTTAGATATGCATATATGTAATTTAGGTAGCAAAAATACCTCAAAAAAATATGCATATGTTTAGGTAGCAAAATACCTCATGAAAAAAAAACAGAAAACAGAAAAGTAAAATAAAAATACTTTGGCTGAAAAGCCAGCACGCTTTTGAAAAGAAAATAACTTCCAGCTTTTCTTTGGAAAAATTCACCGATCAAAACGAAGGGTTTTTTGTTCAAAAAATGTGTATACACCTGAAGGGTGAATGCTGTGAAAATTTTCCCGAACACTCAAAATGGACTCGGATGAATGCATGAATTGATAAAAGAACATGTTTTCGAAACAATGGGTTGACTAAAATAGGAAAAAATAAATCCGGAGCCCTAGTGTCACATGACCATAAAAACTTGATGCTTGAGTGTCCACATGGGTGTATGCATGACCAGTTTTGCATAAAATTTCCTAATCATCATTGTTGCATGTGTATCAAACCAACACCCTGACATATATCATGTCCAGTCGTTCTACAAGCCTTAAGCCAAAATCCAAACTCACCATAAACCTTGACCCAGGGTGAGAATGCCCATCCTTGCCTTCGGAAGAAGAGAAAGGAAAGTTCCCGATCAATGACCGGAAGAAAGCCAAAGAAAATTCCCAATCAAAGATTGGAAGAGAGCTAAAAGAAAAAAAGAAAGAAAATCCCCGATCAAAGATTGGAAGAAAACAAAAGAAATATGCAGAAAGGTCTTAGGACCAGACAAATATCTAAACAGTACAAAATTGTCACCACCAAATAAGGAAAGAAAGGAACCCACGACCTGAAGTGGTCCTCTCCCTTTGGTTGTCGACCAAAAATCCTGTGCGTTAGTGACTTTTTTCGCCTCGCACTAAACAAAAACAGAAAAGGAAAAGGCCAAAACACTCAGAGCCAAATTCCCCTCCAAAAAACACTATTCCCAAGGAAAAGTCCTATTGATCCATGATCTCGCGTGTAATCTTTGATTTGATAGGAAATGATTTGCAAAATCAAGTCATGACATATCCATGGTTCGGAATTAGGCTGAAACACTTACCTGTGTGACAGTGATACGCTTTGAGTGTTTTTCTTCTATTTTGTTGGACCCAGTGTTTCCTCTAAATGGTCTTTTAGAAATGAAATGCTAACATCCAAAATCTCATTTATGGTTATGAGAAAATTTCATCAACATACTTTCCTTCCCCAATAGACACATTTGTTTTTCATCAAAAAATCATATGTTCCACTGATCAGTTGGAGGTTTTGTTCCTTTACTAAAGCATGTTCGCATTTTAGTGAAAGAATACCGAGACAATTTTAGTCTCACAAAAAAAGAACTACGTAGGTTTGAGTTCCTCATCACAAATTGAGGATACGTAGGAGCAAAAGCCTTGCTTTTGTCGACCGCCCCACACTTTTTGCTATCGTGACCTATGAGTCCGATGACATGCGGAGATACCGAAGTGGCTATCCGCACAAGCGATTTCTGTTAATCCTAACCCGTGAAGTTAGGTGGCAGGCGGAGATACCCAAGTGGTTATCCGTATAAACACACTTTCGCTATCCGTCAGACTCAAAGTCCGGTAGCATGCAGAGACTAACGTCGTCTTCTGCACCCTTTGTCAATCAAGGGCAAGAAAACTCGTTGACACGCGGAGACTTACGTCGTCTTCTACACCTTTGTCATCCTAACCCGTGAAGTTAGGTGACATGCGGAGATACCCAAGCGGTTATCCGTACAAACGGTTTATGTCATCTTGACCCGTGAAGTCAAGTGACATGCGGAGATGCCCAAGTGGTTATCCGCACAAATGATTTTTGTTAATTCTAATCCGGGAAGTTAGGTGGCAGGCGGAGATACCCAAGTGGTTATCCGTATAAACACTCTTTCACTATCCGTCAGATTCAGAGTCCGGTAGCATGCAGAGACTAACATTGTCTTCTGCACCCTTTGCAAATCAGGGGCAAGCAAACCTGTTGACACGCGGAGACTTACGTCGTCTTCTGCACCTTTGTCATCCTGACCCGTGAAGTCAGGTGACATGCGGAGATACCCAAGCGGTTGTCCGTACAAACGGTTTTTGTCATCCTGACCCGTGAAATCAGGTGACATGCGGAGATACCTAAGCGGTTATCCATACAAACGGTTTCTGTCATCCTGACCCGCGAAGTCAGGTGACATAAGGAGATGCCCAAGTGGTTATCCGCACAAACGATTTTTGTCATCCTGACCCACGAAGTCAGGTGACAGGCGGAGATACCCAAGGGGTTATCCGTATAAACACTCTTTCACTATCCGTCAGACTCAAAGTCCGGTAGCATGCAGAGACTAACGTCGTCTTTTGCACTTCTGTTAATCCGGACCCGTGAAGTCAGGTGACATGCGGAGATACCCAAGTGGTTATCCGCACAAGCGATTTCTGTTAATCCTAACCCGTGAAGTTAGGTGGAAAGCAGAGATACCCAAGTGGTTATCCGTATAAACACGCTTTCGCTATCCGTCAGGCTCAGAGTCCGGTAGCATGCAGACACTAACGTCGTCTTCTGCACTTCTGTTAATCCTGACCCGTGAAGTCAGGTGACATGCAGAGATACCCAAGTGGCCATCCGCACAAGCGATTTTTGTTACTCCTAACCCATGAAGTTAGGTGGCAAGCAGAGATACCCAAGTGGTTATCCATATAAACACGCTTTCGCTATCTGTCAGACTCAGAGTCCGGTAGCATGCAGACACTAACGTCGTCTTCTGCACCCTTTGTCAATCAGGGGCAAGCAAACCTGTTGACACGCGGAGACTTACTTCGTCTTCTGCACCTTTGTCATCCTAACCCTTGAAGTTAGGTGACATGCGGAGATACCCAAGCGGTTATCCGTACAAACGGTTTCTGTCATCCTGACCCATGAAGTCAGGTCACATGCAGAGATGCCCAAGTGGTTATCCGCATAAATGATTTCTGTTAATCCTAACCCGTGAAGTTAGGTGGCAGGCAGAGATACCCAAGTGGTTATCCGTATAAACACTCTTTCGCTATTCGTCAAACTCAGAGTCCGGTAGCATACAGAGACTAACGTTGTCTTCTGCACCCTTTGTCAATCAGGGGCAAGCAAACCCGTTGACATGTGGAGACTTATGTCGTCTTTTGCACCTTTGTCATCCTAACCCGTGAAGTTAGGTGACATGTAGAGATACCGAAGCGGTTATCCGTACAAACTGTTTCTGTCATCCTGACTCGTGAAGTCAGGTGACATGCGGAGATACCCAAGCGGTTATCCGTACAAACGGTTTCTATCATCCTGACCCATGAAGTTAGGTGACATGCGGAGATGCCGAAGTGGTTATCCGCACAAACGATTTCTGTCATCCTAACCCATGAAGTCAGGTGACAGGCGGAGATACCCAAGCGGTTCTCCGTACAAACGATTTCTGTTGACCCTGACACGGGAAGTCAGGTGGCAGACGGGGGTACCTTATGGTTATCCGCACCTTTCGTCAACCAAAGTGAATGAGTTCGATGGTATCAGGATGATGTTGGTCGTCTGATTCTGATTATTTTCAAAATTTTTGCAGGTTTTTACTCTCGTCATCCGAAGACATTCAAGCCCGACGTCGCATAAGATTCTTCCCTGCTAGGCGGGGACGGTCAAGTTCGATAGCGTGTGGAAACGTCGTGGTTATCCCATTTTATCGCTTTCAAGACACTGAAGTTTTGTTGACGCTTCTAATGCCTTTTCTTTTCTTTCTAAATGACAGGTCCCGCTGGTTGGGATATTGATCGGCTGAATGATGTTCCGCTCGAACGAAATTTGTGTCTTATCTTTACTTCGCTTTTATCTCCAATAAAAGATAAGAAAAGAGGGGCAACTATCATACCCTAATTTCGTCCGAGGACCATTATTTGTTGGCATGCGACCCTCTCTTGACCGCCTCAAAATGTTTAACACCCATCGTTATGTAATCTGTAAAGTTTTGCAACATTCTGGAAGTCAAAAACAAGCATTGTTGCGCAATCCGTAAAGTTCCGCAACATTCCGAAAGTCAAAAAGAGCATTCTTTCATAATCCGTAAAGTTTCACGACATTCCAGAAGGAAAAACAAACATTGTTACATAATCCGTAAAGTTTCGTAACATTTTGGAAAGGAATCAATAAAAAACACAAAAGGGAGGTGTATTTAGTGAAAAGGGGGGGTGCAAATAGCTACCAAGCCCACTTGGGCCTTCCAGAGGGTTCCAACAGAAGGCGATGCCTTCTGGTGGAAGCAACCCTGCTCGCCTGGGCGAGCTAGACGGCAACCACCTCCATCTTTTCTTCTATAAATAGGGGAAAAATGGCAGAGTAAATTAGTCATCCCTTCTGGTATTTGAGGATTCTCTCGAAATTAGTGAGGATAAAATTTTCCGTGGAAAAAATCGAAGCCGAGGTGCTTTCGTAACGCTTCCGAGACGTTTCCGTGAGCGATTTCATGAAGATTCTTCACCGTTCTTCATCGTTCTTCATCGTTCTTCGTTCGTTCTTCGTCGTTCTTCGGTCTTCAACCGATAAGTTCCCGAAATCAAATCTTTCAATTCATTCTAAGCACCCTTAGTGGTCCCCCCACTTGTTTTGCGTACTTTTATTTTCATTTCGTTTGTTTTTCATACCCCCTTTTAATGTGCTTTAATTGTTTATTTAAGTCGTTTTCTCACCTAATAAATGATAAAATGAATTTCAACCGATCATTTGCGTTGTAATCTCGTTTAATCACTGTTAAAGCAAAATCTAACCGATCGTTCACACTATAACCACAGTTAAACCAAAAAAAGGCAAAATAATAATAAAATAATCAAAATATCTTGAAAAAATAATAATAAAATAATCAAAATATCTTTGAATAAAATAATTAAAAAAATCAATCGGACGTTTTTCTCTGGAAGTTTCCTTGAATGAATTGACTAATAACCAAAGTGAAACTAAAGCTAAAATCAACTCATAAATCAAGCTTTGCCCACAAAAATCACTAAAAACCATTTTAAGGTCCAACGCCTTAAACGGTCCTCTTTGCTTTCATCGGTTAACATGGACCGTTCAAAAGCATAAAATCAACATGTAACTTTACCGCTTTTACAAGAACTACGTAGGTTTGATTTTCTCATTGCAATTGAGGATATGTAGGAGCAAAAGCCCCGCTTTTGTCGACCACCCCAAGAGATCTTTAATGGTCCAACGCCTTAACGTTTCTCTCCTTTCAAAACCAAGAGATCGTTAATGGTCCAACGCCTTAACGTTTCTCTCCTTTCCAAAAATCAAAAGATCGTTTAATGGTCCAACGCCTTAAACAACTTTTGTTTGGTTAAAATATATCTTGCGAAAAAAAGATAAAAACAACTTAACCAACGTTTAGTTCTGAAAGAACTACGTAGGTCCGATTTCCTCATCGCAATTGAGGATACATAGGAGCGAGGGAAACACCCTTGTCGACCACAAAAAGATAAAAAAATACAAAAAGGCATAAAAAGACATAAAAACATAAAAAAAGGAAAATACATAATTTTGAAGTCATATTTGCACACTTGATTGAAGGCTGCCGTCCCTTGTGACGGATGCGTGGGGTGCTAATACCTTCCCCGTGTGTAAAAACAACTCCCAAACCTTTCACGCTTAAAGTTCATAGACCACACCTTTCCAGTTTTTCCGACGTTTTCCTCGAATAAACGTTGGTGGCGACTCCGTGCATTTTCCTCCCATGGAAGACGCACCCGTGAGCCCCGCGTCGCCCTCCCACCGAAGGGTAGGTTGCGACAACCCCGAAAATCCATTTTCCCCTCACGCGATCAGTTACCAAAACCCTTTCTCCCTTTCTTCCTCATCGCTCAGGTTGTTTGTCCTCCTCACTCATGCTGCCATTCCCGTTCGAGTTGGAGTTCGTGTTCGAGTTGGAGTTCGAGTTCGAGTTCGAGTTCGCACCAGTTCCCGTTCGAGTTTGAGTTCGAGTTCGTGTTTTAGTTGGAGTTCGAGTTCGCACCAATTCGTGTTCGTATTTGTGACTATGGCGATTTAGGTACATGGGCAAACCTGCTTCCTTCTGTGCTCTCTAGTCACCAATCGTGTCGTGATTTACCCCATTCTAGAGTGTGAGTGAGAACCCTGCTTCGAGTGGCGTCTGCTTCTTCCTTTGTGTGAATGGTTTTCGTTGCAAGCTGCCTTTCTGATTTTTGCTACAAATTTTAAGCTAAAAGAGCATCTTAATTGTTTGTCTTCGAGTTTGATTATTTCACCCTCATGGGAATTCAATGCTTATTGTTCCTTTGTGTTTACAGTGACCCTTGAGCTCACCTACACTGTGCCTTTGTGTCTTCAATCTTTGCAAAGCAACGCCAGAGAAGTTGATCAGTGAAGTTTCCATCAAAGGTAAGTACCACTATCCCTGAAACATTTTTTTCCTTCCATGATAGAAAAATGGTTGAACCCAACATTTAGTAATTCATATGCTACCGCTGTCTGCCTATTTTTGTGCCTATGTTTGCATTGTTGAATTTAGTTATCAGTTTAGTTCAATTCAAAATAGTTTTTAGAACTAACCTAGGTTAGGTATGTTGGGTCTTTAAGATCGATGGTTTGAAGTACTCAATGTAGGATTATAATTTTAAGAATTTCCCCTTATCTTTCTTAGTCTCCCATTCTCACTTTGCAGTTAGGTGGCTACTACCACAACCATGATGACAAGGTCCTATCTCATCTTGTTACTGTCTCTCTGCTGGCTTCCTTTTTTCTCTTGCCCACTCTCTCTCTATATCTCTCTTACTCATGTTCTTTTTCTCTCCCTCCACATCTCTCTTGCCCACTCATGTTCTTTTTCTCTCTCCACATCTCATCTTACAGTTAGGTTTTTTCAGTTTTATTTTGGGACTAAGGTATGATGACTTATAGCTAAAATGTGCAAACTCGATGTTTGATTTTGCTTTCCTGATTTTGGGGGTTTAAAATTGTTTCAAAATTTACTTTAAAGCATTAGTTGTCATCTTAAATTTAGGAGTTTAAACTATAAGAGAACACAATATCAGCTACATCAACAGATTTTCTTAACATCAATTTTGTGGACCATAATTAATTATTTCCAAATTAGTGGACTAAAAAATCACTTAAATTCAAGGGACTAAAAAATTACTTTTCAATCTAAGGGACCAAAAGAGTCTAACTTTGTTTACTACATCAACAAGGAGTCTAACTTTGCTTCCAGGTTTCATACTTGGTCTTAATTTGAGTGACACCGAGAACTAGTATTTAGCATTATACAAAGGGAATGGCATGAGTCTTGATTTTGGGACACAAATTAGGGGTTAAGCTCTTGAAAGAATAAAGGAAGGTCCCTCTTCCATGTCAACACAACCATAATACCCTTCTTTTTCTTCAGCCTTCAATTCAAAGCATTGAATCATAGCAGCAAGGGTGGTGTGAGCAACCTTTAGTGCTAGCAAAGCTCCAGGACACCCTCTTCTTCCACTCCCAAAAGGCAAAAGTTGATAATGTTGTACCCTGACCCCAACTTGACCCATTTTTTTGCTCTCATTATCATTGTTAAGAAACCTTTTAGGTCTAAACTCAAGAGGGTCATCCCAGTGCTTTGGATCCCTACAAATAGCCCACACATTAGTGAAAACCCAAGTCTTTGCTGGAATGTCATATCCAGCAATGGTGCAATTTCCAGTTGACTCTCTCAATACAAATAGAGATGGAGGGTGAAGCCTCAGTGTCTCCTTCACTATGGCTTGGAGATAACTAAGATTATCTATATATGTTTCCATTACCATTCTGTCTTTGCCAATGATAGAGTCAATCTCCTTCATTGCTTTCTCCATGACTGTTGGATGGTTAATTAGTTCTGCCAGTGACCATTCTAGAGTAATTGTAGTTGTGTCTGTCCCTCCTGTGAATATATCTTGAGAAATGATAAAGAGAAATTATTACCACGAGTCATTATGTTAAAAAAAAGGTGGAATGACAAAAGAACTCAATTTTCACAACTCTGACTAATTAAGATGCAAAGATACTGGTAAGTGTACTTGCAGAATTGATGTAGATGGAGTTATTTTCACAACATAACTTCATTTGTCCTATCTTTCTGTTATTAGTTTTTTTGAATTTGTTTTACTCTTTTTTGTTTCTGAATTTGTAAATCAGATTTACTCTTATCTGTAACAATTGTTATTAGCTTCGACTTTATATGATCTTAATATCTATGGCTTGGAGATAAGGAAGTGATTTGCTGCCATGTTTCTCATTTTTAGATTTGTTTAAGTAATGTTTAATGTTGTTTAATGTTGTGAACTCATTTGCTGCCATATGAGATGAACTAATCTGGACAGTATGTTTAATGTTGTGAAGTGATTTGCTGCCATGTTTCTCATTTTTAGATTTGTTTAAGTAATGTTTCCTTATACTGCTAGAAGAATAACATTGCTGATATGGTTTGATATGATCTTAATATCTATGTTCTTCTAGTAGAAACTGTACAAGTACAAACTCATCTTTTGATTTGTTGTTTGAATATTGAGTAGTGTTGCTTTGTTTGTGTCTCCCAGTGTAGTAGTATGCATCTAGAATAGTACAAGTAGAAACTCATCTAGAAACCACTGTCTTTGTCTCACTCACAACTCAAATAGTCACAAGCAAGGAGGATGAAGAAGGAATCGCAGTTGAATTTCCTATCTCACCCTCAGACATAGTCCTTAAGGTAAGATGGTCTTGAAAATACCCTGTTGATATTGATAGAACTGATTGATAGCAGTGATTGCAAATGTTAGGGTCGAAAAACAAGTTATTGGCTTAACAACCCCTTGATATTGATAGCACTGATTGAAAAGGTTAAGTAGTTACAAATTATAGAAATATAACATCAACTTTCACTTGAAAATTTTAAATATACCAAGAATTAGTGGGCATACAACAAAGATATGAAAGACCACATAGAATACTGCTGCTTCATATTTATACCTTCAAAGGGCATAGTCTAAGTAAAGACAACTCAAATAATCGTGAAACAAGACTTAGAAAAATATTTTTTTATCAGCAAATATATATATATATATATATATATATAAGTGAAAGTACCAGGGGTACTAAAGGTACAATAATAATGCTAGGTATGCTGCTGGATCCAATGATGATAGGATCCGAGCTAATCACCTAATATACTATTACACTGATCATCAACTGCCTCGATATCCTAGTTACAAAAACCTGATGGTAAGTTACTAGACCAGTAATTATAGTGCATTACAAATCCCTTTTCCAATTCTCTAAGCCAAGACCAGACTAGGAATGTGACACCCTCTACCCCGACATATATATAAATAAACAAAATATATAAAAATATTGGTAACCAAATTCACACGGGTAAAAGGTTCACATTCACTTCACTATTATCAATTAAAACTTATTGAAACATATTTGGCTCAAAATAAGGCCATCAAAATTTACAGAGATATTTTATTAAATCAGTGAAATAAAATAAAATAGACTAACATCATGCCATTAATATAAAAACTTATGTCCCACTGTCACATTCTATCAGAGCGTTGTGTCTCGATGTCCTTCAGCATAATGTTCCTTAAAGCAATTCACCTAGTCGTCTGCTCCCCCGAACACAAAGTTCAAGATCATCACAGGATCCAAACACAAACAACACACGGGGAGTGAGTTATCACATTCCTAACTAATAGAGAAACAAGACAACTAGATATACATATCATATAAACTAAATAAAATTTACTTACACGTAATTCACGTAATTCCACCACTTTGTCATTCAAAGTTCACTTTTCATCCATCAATCACACTTTTCAATCATCAATCACATTACACAAAAATCACATTCTCTGATCAAGATATAATAACACATCAATTTCATAATAAACAATTAGCAAGCGCATGAGACAGTTATGCTAAGACTCAAGCCTATATGCAATGTGGTACCATGTCAGTGAAAAACCACCCTGGGGCGCTTAGGAGTACATAACAAGACACACCACATAATGGGTTTGCCAGGTCACTTTCACTAAGTAAGATCATAGGGAGACCAGTCAGGGTCACGATGTTTTGCGAGAATGCTCCAACCATATGGGATCAGCATAGGCTTAAAGGAGCACTCAAACCCGGTGACCCCCAAGGCCTACACTCCGAAGAGTCCGTCAGGGCCTCTCCCTCCTGATTCAGGTCCAACCCCTAAAATCATTTTAACACACAGACACTGCTAGTGAATTATACAATACCCACGACCTCACACTCGTGTCTTAAGCACGTACAACATATTGCGCTACAATTTAACACTGGTTCCTAAATAGGAACCTACACTTTCTCTTTAACATTGGTTCCTAAATAGGAAACCTACACTTTCTCTTTAACACTGCGCATTTACACTTTTCTCAAGATAACACTGGTCGGGTTATTGTACAATTCACAGCTTACAACACAAATAATGTCACATCAAGAGTTAATCACACATTTATTCACAACCAAAACTCATTCACAATTTCACATCTCATAATGTTACAATCCACCATCACATGTTTTCACATATCTCACAATTCAACACCTGTTCTACTTTACACTTTTACTCAATCTCAATAACAATATTATAATCTCAAGGCAACATATCATTCCACAATTCATCACATATTTCATTTATAAGCACTGCTCATGAATTATACAATACCACGACCTCACACTCATGTTTCAAACATGTTTAACACAATTGCGCTACAATTTAACACTGGTTCCTAACTAGGAACCTACACTTTCTCTTTAACACTGCGCATAAACACTGGTCGGGTTATTGTATAATTCATAGCTCACGATATAATTAATGTAACATCAAGTGTTAACACATCCACTTATTCACAATCGAATATCATGTCCACACTTTAACATCTCATAACATCACATCAACCATCTCATAACATTGTCAATGATATTCATAAGGTACAACATACACATGTTCATGAAATTTAACCATAATATTCTCAAACTCCAACACTTAATAATTTTTGGAATCATACTACAACACTCTACAATATTATTTACATAAATTATTAATATAAATAGCTACCTCTATACCTATAAACTGGCATACATCATATTGAATCACAAATTTCAAAGTAAGCTTTCAATGCACAAGAAAAAGAGAAAATACAAAATCAATATCTCTCTCTAAATTTCTCCTTATTTTATTTCATCAATTCATATTAATGAGAAAAAGTACTCAATTTATAGGGTTCATGCTCAACATAATAGCATATCAATTTCACAACAATTGGTCTGTCAAACATATATAATTCACTGTAATAATTATAAGGATAAAATGAAATTGCAAAAACACTCAAAAATCCATTCCAATTGATATCTCTAAGGATCCCTACACATGTTCTCACTATTTCCCAATTGTGAATAACTCATCCCTTACCTCTAAGCGGACTCACGTGTCTTTCGACAACGATAGCGGCATCTATAGCGGTTCCTTGAGATTCCTCAAGTTTTTCCTCCGACTGCTCCGATAGAATTCTCGAACGTCAGAGAGACGGAGAAGAGATTGAAGTCTCCGCTTGTACTGTCTCCATGCGATTCCTTTTTCTCCCACCACGAATATTATCTCACAAATCCCAACGGTTAGAGTGTGCGAAATTGAATTTCGAGAAACATATCCAAATTTCATGAAAATCCAACGGTTAACGAAACCGAGATCGTAGTTTTACCGAGACAGTTTTGGGTTTCTGCGGGATAATAAAAAGCTACAATGCGAAGGGTTTTCCTCTAAGCTAAGACATGATTTTGCAATTCCCAACGGTGAGAATGCTCGAAATTGGGTTGCGAACGTGGTGCTAAAATTTCACAACGATCCAACGGTTAATGAGTCCGAGATCATCGTTTTTCTGAGACAGGTTTTGTGGGCTGCGGGAAAAAGAAAGGGTTTTGAGAGGAGAAGGGGAAAAACGAAAATGAGAGGCAGAGGAGGCTGAGGAGTCTGTCTGAAAAACCTAGCATGTTGTTATTTATAGCTATGGGCATTTATGACCTATTATTTACTCTATTTATTTATTTTTATTATTTTTACTAAAAAATTCTTAAATTTATTTATGAAAAAATGGGATGTTACAAGGAACATTGCATCTTCCAACATCTTGCTTCCATTGAATGGTTCATTTGAGAAAATAATCCCGTTTCATTTGAGAAAAAATATTAACATATTTTTTAGTTGTTCACTTCACTGACCTGTCACTGACCTATCACAACTAAAACAAACATCAAGCACTATGATTAAGAAACGATATGAATAGCTTTACCACAGCAGCACACATAAGAATTGTCACCTTTGCAGCACTTAAAGGTAGTTAGTGTTTGAAAATTTCAACAAGTGTTTCAAATTTAGAGTAAAATTAGTTTCTAGGATATAATAGTGAAACAATTTAGATCTGGTCTATGCTGAATGCTTACACATGTGACTAACTCAAAGCAACTCTCAGTCAATATATCTCATAAGTTTGTCTTTGACACTGCAGGTTTCCTAAAATTTACAGAGAAAACAAATTAGAAGGAGAGAATAAATTGAAAATAGATTTTGGCGTAATTTGTAGCATAGAAATGGGTAAAGCTAGTAGGAAAAAAGAATTTAGTGTTGAAAATAAGAGACCTGGAACTTAAAAGCATTATCATCATATCTTACAGAGTTGCTTCCATCTGGAAATTTTTGTGAGCGGAACACTAAGGATTTTGAAGTCTCATCCTTTTGTCTAAGTAAATTGAAGAAAGCATAGCTAAAACCTTTCTCAACTAGTCCATATAGACCAAAATTTATGTTTCAATTACTTTGGCAAAACTTCATTTTAATGTATATAGACAAACAAGCTACTCCAATTCCCCTGCGTACCTCTAGCCAGCGACTCTTCTCTTCCTCAACTTCTTGAAGCAATGCTTGTTTCTCTGCTTCTGTTAGGGACTCTAACCACTTCTACAGATTCAATAGAGGCAATATTATTCAATAGCATGTTATACTCAAACAATGTGAACACACAACAAGCTGTAGACAATTTTCAAGCTTCAGCCATATGTTTAGAATGACTTTTTTTACCACACTACATCAGTTTCTCAAGCTCACTAGAAAAAAGGAAAGTAAAAGTAAAAGCTCACTAGCTGAATTACTATTCCTCAGTTAGGTTCTTAATGAATTGAACACTAGCAAATGTTGTTACTGTGTCAACAAATTCATTGAAAAGCATAGGGAGCCAAATGAAACCTTGTTCTCCCATCCACTTCCAAACTTCAAAAGGGATATCATCTAGACCAACAACTTTACCCTAAAATAACGAAAACAAATATTCCCCTGACTATACAAATTAGAATCAAATAGACTATTCTTTTTAGTGCTGTAAATCTGAATGAATCTCCTAAAATTAAGGTCTGAAACTCTAAATGAATCTCCTAAAATTAAGCCTCAATCACTGACATATAGTATCATAAACAAGAATGGAAAAAACTAATTTTTACATCAAGTAGTGTTAGTCGCACTGCTATGTTGAAAGCAAAAATCAGTATCAACTAGAATACGAAATAACAAACATGGCATACAACTTTTTTGTTGGAAACTATTTCCATGTCAATTTCCACATTACTATCACCAATTTTGGGTGACTCTATCCTAAATTCCCTTGTGTCTTTTATTTCTCACTCTGCTGATCTCATCTCTTTCATCATCCAAAACCTCAAGAGTCCAAACAAATTAAGTTCACAACCATAGGTATACTGGTAAGTATCCATACATACTCTATTTTACCTATACAATCATACTAAAAATATATTTAGTGTGGATAGAGTTGATCACTTGATTGTTGTTAAGACATACCACATTGACTAGGAATATCACCAAAATATTCCATATAAGACCACACCAATCCTCCCTAATGAGAGACATCGTAACAGTCTCCCCCAAAGACTTTGAATCTATTAGGAATCAAAACCTCACAAATCCCTACATTCCAATAATAGAGGTTACTGATCATTTGCTGAGTTTCCTTTTCAACAACCTCCTTTGTAGCTAATTCCCAAACAACATGAGTCTACAACTTCTATCTCTAATTTGGTTACCAGGTTTGTGATATTGTAAATCTAAAAATATAACATGGGTATGTGATTCTTATACATGGCAGTGTAAATTCCACATATCATGGGATTTACATGGGTGCTACTGATAACCAAACAACCAGTTATAAACACTGATAGATTAGCAATTAACAAAGTAAGAATAATAATGAAAATGTGAAATAAACACTAGCGGTCCCATGTTAACAAAACATATTGTAATGCGGTCCCATGCTAACACTAGCCGTCTCTGTACTGCTCCCTCCTAAATCATAATTATCTACCAAGTTTTTTAGGAAATTGAATAACGTCCTACTCAGTTAAGATACAAGAAAATGATCATATATAATAGGGATGAGAGTGAAAGATTATAGCTAGGAACAAAATTTAAAAAGAAAAGAAAATTAAAATTGCATGTATATATGTATGTTCACCATGACCTCACCTTTGTATAGTTGAAAACACACATCTATATTTGGCTCTGGCCTTTTTAAATAACTAACATCAAACTGACAGAAGAAAGAAAGTTATTAAAGAGCTCTGGGTGGTACTGCAAATTAAATCTCAGTTTTATGCTCTTTCCAGTCAACTTGTAGAATGTGAGTGTGTTTAATTTCCCTTACATGGGATTTACATGATTGTGTAGCTAATTCCCAAACTATCACACTGATAGATTAGCAACTAACATGGCTGCAACTAAGTTTAAACACTACAACACACATACTAAACAGAGTACATATTCTAACTAACATGGTGGTTATCATAATAGAGAGGGTAGAGGAAAGCCTTTACTAATTATCATTTCATTTCAGTGAGATGAACAATCCTCATGATTGGTGCTTCTCTCAGCATAGATTCCCAAACAAGATTGCCAATGTAATGTTGTCCCTGTCACCAATTGTTAAACAAAAAACTAAGTCTGAGGAAGCTAATCCAGTTCATACTACCATAGAAGATGCAACGACAGTTCGTTGGTCTCAGTTGAGGAACCAAATTCGTCATCATAAATTTCAGAAATTAGATTTCGAGGAGCAACCACACCACTTTCAACTAAAACATGATGAAGCTTCTGGGCTAATTGAGGGTTGTCCTTGGCAACATCAATCATGTATAGAGAACCTATTTTGCATAGCATATCCAACATGCACATAGATGTTGATATGAATAACCGGAACCTATTTTGCACATTGAAAACTAGTTCTGGTCCATAACCCTATATTTCTAACACAATGAAATACTACAAAGCAATCACTGATTCAATGAATATAGGACCAGACCCTACACCCTAATACTCAACATCGTTCGCTGTAAATCAAACAACAAAATTGTAAGTCACTTTAAACAAGAATCAGATAAAGGAAGGATGTGATATTAAACCTCTGCAATCACAACATTCAGTAGTTGCTACCTGCAAGACTACTACCTTATTCATCAGAAATACATTACATTAAGCAAGTTTCTCAGAAAATTAAAGGTTAACTTTGAGTAGCTCTTCCAAGTCCATTGGTGTTAGTTCATGATATAGCTAGTTACGAATGAAATATTTAAATTGTAGGCACTATTTGTTTTATTCTTTGCATTGTGATCACGGCATTTGTTCTTCGACACTATACTACTCATTATCACAGGTACAAATGTTTGCAATCAGTTTTGATGCTTAATTTTGTTATGATAGTTTTTGTATGTTGTTGTATGTCATAAATGTACTTTTCTTTACATACAATTGTTGTTCATGATGAGTGAACCTTAGATTCTCATTTGAGACTGAATGCAATGATTCTTGCGGATAGTTTGCATTAATCATTGTATTCAATCTTGAATAGTCCATTTGGACAGTTTGGGGAGACTGATATTTTTATGGTAGATTCACGCGTTAAGGCTAACATTATTTTGTTTAATTTGATGAAATTTCGGTACAATGCATTTCTAGTTGTTCTTTAAGTGCATACTTGATTATCGAGAAATTAATTTCACTGATTTCATGTTGTGTACTTGGAGACCAATGTGAAATGCTACCAAAATTTTGTCAAATTTAACAAAATAAAATTAACGCTAATGTATGAAGCTACCATAAAAGACGGTCTTCCTGAATGGGATAGGGCCACACCTATAATAAAAAAGTGAGATTTTCATGCATCGAATAACTTTGTGAGTATCACGGAGTTATTACTTAGATGAATCGAAGTTGGGTGAATGAAAGTCGCATCAGCCCAGAATATGAGGAAGGCGTCGAGCAATTCTTACAATTTGCTTCAGAAAGAGGTCGACCGGATGAAGATGGAAAATATTATTGTCCTTGCATCAATTGTTTGAACGGAAGACGACAAATACTGGACGACATACGGGAGCATCTATTGTGTGATGGGATTAAGAAGAATTACACGATGTGGATATGGCATGGTGAATTGACAGACATGTAGAGTGGGTGATCGAGGCTGTACCTGAATCAAATAAACATTAAAAATGCAGTATCTAGGAAGTGATCCTAGGTCGTCTCCCAACGAGCAATGGTCAACCAATGTTCATAATAGATAGTGATAAAATAGTAATGAATTGGGGGGGGGGGGTTGTTTGTTTTTGTAAATTAAACTGCAAGCAAATTTGAATTAAAGAGATAACAAAATCAAAACATGTTATTTCCCCTTGATTCACAAGCAAGTCTCTTATCCTAGGTTACGAGAATTTATCCTTAATTAGTTCAACCACTTAATCCAACCCTAAATTAAATTACTAAGCGAAAATTAACATAAGGCTGTCATTATGTGATTAAGCAACACATACACCAATTAATCATGAATGAAATTGATCATTAAGCATGAATGTCATACCCTAATTTCGTCTGGGGACCATCGTTTGTCGGCATGAGACCTTCGTTTGACCACCTCAACATGTTTAACACCCATCGTTGTGGAATCCATAAAGTTCTGAGATGTTTCGAGAAGAAACCGGTCAAAAACACGAAAACGGGAGTGTATTTAGCAAAGTGGGGTGTGTGTAAATAAACTGTTACACTCTAATTTCATCCGAGGACCATTGTTGATCGCTTAGAAAGGCTTAACACTCATCATGGTGGAATCCGTAAAGTTTCATGAGATTTCGGAAAGAAAACGGCCAAAAACACAAAAAATGGAGGTGAACTTATCAAGATATTAAGGAGGAAGCAACTGGGTGGCAAGCTCCTCCACGTTGTTGAGAAATGGTTTTCGGGGCTTCCGTGGCTTCCGTAAAATTTCCAAAAACCTTGGGTAAGCATATTTCACTTAACATTGGTGAAAGGGAAGAGAAAAAAAGATGAAAATCAAATCCGAAACACTTTCGTAAGGCTTCCGTAACTTTTCTGTAAAGTACAAAAAGGGGGGTGAACTTAGTAATTGGGGTGCGCTTAGAAATCTTCCTCAAGAAGCCTCTGGGCGGCAAGCACCTCCCTTTTTCCCTATAAATAGGGGAGGGGGCTATTTCAAAATATTTCGGACCCCTTGGCTATGCATTTCGGCTGTTTTGGGTGAAAAAATGAGTTTTCATGAAGAAAATACAAGTCGAGGTGCTTCCGTAACGCTTCCGTAAGCGATTCTGTGGAAATTCTTCATCGTTCTTCACCGTTCTTCGTTCGTTCTTCAGTCTTCAACCGGTAAGTTCCCGAAATTGAATCTTTCAATTCATTCTATGCACCCTTAGTGATCCCTACTTGTTTTGTGTACTTTCACTTTAATTTCGCTTACTTTCAGTTTTCTTTTCTTCCGCTTTAACGAGCTTTTAACCGTTTATTTAAGCCATTTTCTCACCTAATAAATGATAAAATGAATGTCAACTGATCATTTGTGTTGTAATATCGTTTAATCACTGTTAAAATAAAATCTAACCGATCGGTCATGCTATAACCTTGGTTAAACCAAAAAAAGCAAAATAATAATATAATAATCAAAATATCTTGAAAAAAAATAATAATAAAATAATCAAAAAAATCAATCGGACGTTTTTCTTTGGAAGTTTCCTTGAATGAATTGACTAGTAACCAAAGTGAAACTAAAGCTAAAATCAACTCACAAACCAAGCTTTGTCCGCAAAAATCACTAAAGACCGTTTTAAGGTCCAACGCCTTAAACGGTCCTCTTTGCTTTTATCAATTAACATGGACTGTTCAAAAGCATAAAATCAACATGTAATTTTATCGCTTTTATTCGACCACCCCAAGAGATCGTTAATGGTCCAACGCCTTAATGTTTCTCTCCTTTCCAAAAATCAAAAGATCGTTTAATGGTCCAATGCCTTAAACGACTTTTGTTCGTTTAAAATCGATCTTACGGAAAAAGATCAAAAACCAACGTTTAGTTCTAAAAGAACTACGTAGATCTGATTTTCTCATCGCAATCGAGAATACGTAGGAGCGAGGGAAACACCCTTGTCGACCACAAAAAGATAGAAAATACAAAAGGCATAAAGAGACATAAAAACATAAAAAAGGGAAAAATACATAATTTTGAAGTCATATTTGCACACTTGATTAAAGGTTGTTGTCCCTTATGACGGACGCGTGGGGTGCTAATACCTTCCCCGTGCGTAAAAACAACTTCCGAACCTTTCACGATTAAAGTTCGTAGACCCCACCTTTCCGATTTTTCTGACGTTTTCCTCGAATAAACGTTGGTGGCGACTCCGTGCATTTTCCTCCCATGGAAGATGCACCTGTGAGCCCCGTGTTGCCCTCCCGCCGAAGGGTAGATTGCGACAGTTGGCGACTCCACTAGGGACTTTTTTTAGAGAGTTAGGCATTCTAATCTCGTGCAATATCATGACTTCCTCTTTTGTCGGTTTCCTTTTATTTCTCTTACATTCTTGTATATAACTCTTTTATGCTTTTAGTGTGTTTTTGAAATGTATGCATGAGATAGATTTTTATTCATTTGATGCACGCAAACACCAACACTATTTGTACACGCGGTGATTTGAAAAGGGGTCCTATACCCGGGTCCATGGGAACATAAGGAGTGGAGGTGAATTTGTGGTCATGTTGGGTCTCTGACTTGCTTGATAACAGTGAACCCTCATCTAGAGTTTTTCTCTTTGATAACATATTGTTGTTGGTAGTCCCTACTGTCGCGATATGTTTTTTCGAAGGGGATGATACCTCTAGAAACCATCAAGAGAGATATGATCACCTTGGGAATTATCACTAAAAGCCTTTTAGTTCCTCCCGTTTAGGTCCCTAAAATAGGGGCACGAAGCGAACACGTTGCATGTCTTTTAAACACTGCCATGCATATAACCTAAATGTCATGTATGCCTTTGCTGTATGATTATTTATGGATATTGCCATACTGTGTACATCCCCGTGTTGTGCTTTTGTGCATCTGCATCATGTCGTCATGCATGCGTTGTATGTTGGTCTCGTCTTTTGTCACGGGAAGCCGGAAGATCCATATCACCTTCTTAACTACACACATGGGGCACTGCACCCCCAAATGTGCAAGTAAGAAGAGATGATTTTCCGGGCTCTCGTGTCCGTAAATGCATTCATATCATGCATCGCATAAGCATCTCTTCATGGTATCATAATGAACATATCGTTCCTACATTTGTCCATTATCATATTCTAGCATCACATTTTGCATGAGTCATTGCATCATCATGCATATGGGTTCAACATGCTTTTTGTTCTACAAACTGCATACCTTTTGTTTTCATGTTTGCTCATGCATGATCCTTGCATTTTCCTCTGCAAAACAAAAACAAAAAAGGGAAGCATGAAAATTCATGATGCATTCTTAGTTGCATGTGTTAAGGTACCATGAGCCAACCATGTTGGGATCATAAACCCATTTCTTAAAAAAAAAAAACAAAACAAAATGGTTGAGCATGGTACCTAATGCGTGGTTAACTAGGAAATGATGTTTCTTCGGGCATCTCAATCTCATAATTACATTTTCCATGCATAGCATACGTATTCCCGAGTCTTTCATCTCTATGAAATGTTGTTGAAGTATTGGCAATCAAAATTGCCATTCCTTGGGTTATGGGGTTGAACCAAGCTCATGCTTTTACGAAAAGGTTCATCAAGTCAAGTTGAAGTATGGAAGTAACCATCTTGCAAAAAATTGGGGCAAAAGATGGATCGAGTTACATCGCTGCTTTGTCTACTGCCAAACACATTTAGGACTGTTGATGTCCTTGTTACTTCCAGTTTCACCTTGACAAAGATGTCATGGACCATGTTGAAAATCTAAATTGATTCAACCCCATGTCCTGGGTAAAAATTCATAATACTTCAACTGTGCATCATTCGCATACATCTATGCTTTTCATTGGTTGCATTGCTCATTGCATTCTTTCCTTGAAAAAAGACAAACTTAATCATTGTTATCAAAAGGAAAGAACACGTTTTACGGCGCCCTTACCGAACTCGTGCTAGAGCTAGAGTAATGGGTGAAGTAAAGGAGGTGCAAGAGCAGATGAAGGTCGACACGGAGGCCTCGAAAGAGCAAATGGCCACAATGATGGAGGCCATGATGAGCATAAAAGAGATAATGGAGGTCAATGCGGCTGCAATAGCCGCTACCAGCACCATTGCTGAGGTGGACCTGACCCTCTAATATGGCCTCAACCAAATAAATCATCCAACCTCAGATATGGTAGGTTTGGAAGGCAAAGAGTTGGGAGGTACAGGTGGCCCTCATTTAGCACAAAAAAAACAAGCATGCCTTCCCACCATATGGCTTGCCTCCCCACTATACACCACCCAATGTGGCATACACTCCCAGTGAGGATGTCAATAACTTCGCTCCCATACTCATTGAAAGTCGACAACCTCAAACTGATCATGCACATGTCTCTCAAACCATGGGGGAGACACATGAAATTCCCCACCACAATCTAGCCGACTTTGAGCCTTGCCTTGGATATGCCACTGAAGGGCAAGCAGTTGGTGGTATACCCTTGCAAAACACTTTGGACGGGCCTTAATTTCGCCCCCAACCACAACCCTTCTATGGAAAAATGGTGGGTTACACACCTTCAAGCTTTGCGAATTTGGTCTTCGCCGGCGAAAGGATCAAAGTGGGTCTGGAAAAAGGCAAATATGATCGTCCTGCTTTGATGAATGCAAAAACTAGGGCAAATGAAGAAGATGAGAATGAGGGAGAAACCCTTGCTATGACTGCCATTCCTATACGGTCAAATTTCCCATAAGCCTAACAATGTCATTACTCAGCCAATAACAGTTCCTCTCACCTAATCATCCACAAAAGCCATCCCAAATCAGCCACAAGGCCTGCCTGCTTACCACACGCCCAATGCCCAAACACCACCTTTAGTGAAAGGCAAAAAGGAATTTTGCAGCAAAAAGCCTGTAGGATTCACCCCAAATTCCGGTGTCATATGCTAACTTGCTCCCATATCTACTTGATAATGCAATGGTAGCCATAACCCCTGCTAGGTTTCCTCAACCTTCATTTTTCTGAGGATACGACTCGAACGAAACATGTGCATATCATGGAGGAGTTTTGGGACATTCCATTGAGCACTGTATGACTTTGAAGCGTAAGGTGCAAAGTCTAATTGATGCGGGCTGGTTGAAACATGAGGAGAATCACTTGTGAATCCTAACATTGACAAGCGACACTACACACGGGGTAATTTTGAAAGCTGTTGTTAGATGTCTCTAATGACTCGTCAGAATTTTCAAGTTTATGCCATTATTGTAAACCACAGTTACAATGCTAAATAAAATGGATAAATTTGACATCTTTGTCCCTCATCCTCTCGTAATTACATCTTTGCTTCCACTGGAATGTGGGTGCAAGTCATTAGTTTGTTTGCTCAAGCGACCTGCGCTCCTAAGTTTGGACTTCCAAAACCGTTCAATTAGAAATTACTCGTGCTACACATTTGGTGAGGATGCCGTAAACAACGAGTAAAGCAAAAAGGTTCAAAAAGAAAAGGAAAAAAGCATTTGACTGACTGTGTTTTCAAGTAAAATATAGACGTTCATGTGACCTCATTTTATCATTCCGGAAAGTTTGTCTTTTTTAGAAAGAAGTGAGTTATCAAGAATAGGAGTCATTTGACTTAACCCGTCAACTGAAAAAAAAAATCCTTCAACTATTTCTCGTCCTTGAAAAATTCTTTTTGTGAGAATCAAACCGCCTCTTTCATTCTTCCTTGCTACAAGGTTGTGAAAACAAAACAACGATGGATACCTCAGAGCCCCACACTGGGGCAACGAAAGGCACTATGCATAAACCTTGAGCGAACCTAGGGGCAGATTAGAATTTCTCACCCAATAGGTTCCCAGCTACAAGGTCATGACGAAAGATAACAATTGGTACCTCAAAGCCTTACATTGGGGCAAGGGGCACCGTGCATGAGCCTCAAGTGAACCTAGGGGCCGATCAAAATTTCTCACCCGTCGATGTTTTTAAACAAAAAAAGGGGAGTGAAAAACCTTGGGATTTCAATGGACTGATTAAACGGCTCCATCACCGTCACTCCAAAATTATCCAATGACTAAATTAAACAGAACATACACTCTGAGGGAGTTCCCAAAGAGATTTGCAAAAGATAGGATGAGGTTGCATGAATTATCACCTCTATCAAAAGGACAATCAATCTGTGTTTTCCAAAAAAATCAAATCAAAATCAACATCACAAAATAGGGAAAGAATGTCATGAACATTGTACAACTTTCCATTACATTGTTGCATACTAAGTCTGCATTTACCGCATTTCAAGAGAAAGGTTGCATGCATCTGGATCCCTAAAAATCATGTTAACTACATAGATTTCCTACATCTAATGTCCAATCTTTTTGAATTTGGGATGACCGATCCTCTCAATGAGTCAATCTCTTGCTTTCTCATAAGGGTGGACCCTTGGGTACTAGTACCCTCACCTTCAGAAGGCTACACGTCCTCGACTTCAGAGGGCTACACGCCCTCGCCTTCAGAGGGCTACACGCCCTCGCCTTCAGAGGGCTACACGTCCTCACCATCAGAGGGCTGCACGCCCTCGCCATCAGAGGGCTCCATGCTCTCGCCTTGAGAGGACTGCACGTCCTCGCCTTCGGAGGACAACACGTCCTCGCCTTCAGAGGGCTACACGTCCTCGCCTTCAGAGGGCTACACGCCCTCTCCTTCAGAGGGCTACACTCCTTCTCCTTCAGAGGACTACATGTACTCGCCTTTAGAGGACTACATGTCCTCGCCTTGGGAGGGATGCACGCCCTCGCCTTCAGAGGACTACACGTCCTCACCTTCGAAGGACTATACGTCCTCGCTTTCAGAAGGCTACATGCCCTCACCTTCAGAGGACTACACTTCCTTGCCTTTAGAGGACTACACGTCCTCACCTTCAGAGGACTACACGTCCTCCTCTTCAGAGGGCTACACGCCCTCACCTTTAGAGGACTACACTTCCTCGCCTTTAGAGGGCTACACGCCCTCGCCTTCAGAGGACTACACGTCCTCGCCTTCAAAGGGCTGAACACCCTCACCTTCGTAGGGCTACACGCCCTCGCCTTCATAGGACTCTACATATGCGTCTTTAGAGAACTCAAGCTCCTCTACCCTTAATGCTTAATTGAGGCCTGCGCTCCCGGGTGAGGGGCTAGTAGTTTGCTTTTATCAGTTCCTGGGCCACCCCCTGATATTGGAGGGCGACCAACTATGCGAGCACAACTAGAGAGGGAGGCTATCGCGCAGCTACTATGCATACTGGGGCAAGATTTCACCCAACCACTGCAAGGAGACGAGTGTGGATCATGCACACCACCACAACTCCGATCTCCCTCTGCCGAAGTGTCAGTTGGTCTGTGCCGTAATGACATAGGTAAGTATGCACGTGGCTCAATTGATTTCTGATGCCATCCACTATTTGCAGGGATCACACCCACAAGACACCTAGTGGACCCAGAGAAGTCCAACAGAGCCCTGGGGTTTCCAGCTCTGGTTATAGGCCTCTGTTAGTCCTACCGGGTGCCCGTCCCCCCAGCAAGGTCATGCCATCGTGACATAGGTAAGTATGGACATGGCTCAACCGATTTCTGATGTCATCTACTGTTTGCAGGGATCGCGCCTATAAGACACTCACTGGGCCCGGAGAAGTCCAACAGGGTCCTGGGGTTTCCAGCTCTGATTACGAGCCTTTGTCAGTTCTATGGAGTGCCCGTTGCCCCTAACAAGGTCATCAGGCCTCCTACTAATCGAGCTTTCATTAGGAAGTACTGCGCCCCCAGGCAGGCGCAGGGCGAGACACCACAGCAGCCAGGGGATGGCCGGCAGCGGGCAATAGACACACCGCTGCCACCTCCAGAGCCCCTCAGCTCATCTACAAAGGTTGGAGCGTTGCCTACGACCCGTGGCCGACCAGCAGGCAACCAAGTCCAAAGCCAAAGGTAAGCAAAAGTACTAGGCCCGTGACCGACAAGTCATTACGCATTCGGCTTAAGACGTTAAAGAAGTGCTACTAGGAGGCAACCTAGAATTGGCTACGAAGAAGCTCCCCGTGAAGTGGTCCAGGAAGGGCACCATTGAAGAGGGTTCTAGTGTGGCCCCACAAGCCGACACAATCTTTGAAAAACACCAATTCTAGAGCGTGGAACATCAATAGCGTTTCGAAGCCATCAAAGGATGGTCATTCCTCAGACAAAGACGGGGGCAGTTGAGGGATGATGAATTTCCGCACTTCCTTGGAGGAGGCGGAGCCATACAACCGGGATCGCCAAACTTGTGATTTATCCTTCATTAATGCTTTCAGTTCTTCTATTATTTTGTTATTTCCCTTGTGATCTAACATTATCTGCTTCCAATTATTATGTCCATTGTGGTTAAATTGAACATGCAGTTATCTGTCGCATTGCGAGTAATTTATCGCTTTGGGCATATGGTCGTACTTACTTTACGATGATTTGTCTGAAACACAAAAATAAATGTGTAGGTCTTGTGCACTTTCGTTCGCACGCCTTTTTCAAAAAGATGTGATCTCGGGCATCATATGTGCCCAGGTTACAAGCTATTTTTAATCTTTTGAAAAAAAAAAGAAAAAAAAACAAAAACAAACAAGAACAAAAAATATATCTTTCGACTGAAAAGGCAGCACGCTTTTGAAAAGAAATAACTTCTAGCTTTTCTTTGAAAAAGATTCACTGATCATAACACCAGTTTTTGAAAAAAAAAATGTGTATGCACCTGAAGGGTGAATGTTGTGAAAATTTTCCCGAACGCCCAAAATGGACTCGGATGAATGCATGAATTGATAAAAAAAAAAACATGTTTTGGAAACACTAGGTTGACTTAAAGAGGGAAAATGAATCCTGAGCCCTAGTGTCACATGACCATAAAAACTTGATGCTTGAGTGTCCACATGGTTGCATGCATGACTAGTTTTGCATAAAATTTCCAAATCATCATTGTTGCATGTGTGTCATGGAAATAATGTGAGACATTCATTTATCCCTGAACCGCTGGCCAAACCGGCACCCTGACATATATCATGTCCAGCTGTCCTACAAGCTTTGAGCCAAAATCCCAACTCACCATAAACCTTGACCCAGGGTGAGAATGTTCATTCTTGCACTCGAAAGAAAACAAAAAAAAGAAAAAGAAAGTTCCCGATCAAAGATCGGAAGAAAAAAAAAGAAGAAAATTCCCAATCAAAGATTGGGAGAAAGCAAAAAAGAAAGAAAAATTCCCGATCAAAGATCGGAAGAAAACAAAAGAAATATACAAAAAGGTCTTTGGACCAGACAATATCTGAACAATACAAAATTGTCACAAGTAAACAAGAAAAGGAAGGAAACCACGACTTGGAGTGGTCCTCTCCCTTTGATCGCCAACCAAAATCCTGTGCGCTAGCGACTTTCTCGCCCTGCACTAAACAAAAACAGAAAAGGAAAAGACCCAAACACTCAGAGCTAAATTCCTCACCAAAACACCATTCCCAAAAAGTCCTATTGATCCATGATCACGCATGTAATCTTTGATTTGATAGGAAATGTTTTGCAAAATCAAGTCATGACATATCTATGGTTCGGAATTAGGATAAAACACTTACCTGTGTGAGATTGATACACTTCGAGTGATTTTCTTCTATTTTGTTGGACCCAGTGTTTCCTCTAAATGATTGTTTAGAAACGAAATGCTAACATCCAAAATCTCATTTATGGTTATGAGAAAATTTCATCAGCATACTCTCCTTCCCCAATAGAGACATTGTTTTTCACCAAAAATTATATGTTGCTCTGATTGGTTGGAGGTTTTGTTTCTTTACTAAAACATGTTTGCATTTTAGTGAAAGAACACCGAGACTATTTTAGCCTCACAATTATCAAGAACTACGTAGGTTTGAGTTCCTCATCACAAATTGAGGATACGTAGGAGCATAAGCCCTGCTTTTGTCAACCACCCCACCTTTTGTTACCGTGACCCAAAAGTCCGGTGGCATGCGGAGACACTCGACGGTAACCCGCACACACCCTTTGCTATCTAGTGACCCGAGAGTCCGGTAGCATGCGGAGACACCTTACGGTTATCCGCACCTCGTCATTCGGAGACCCCAAGTCTGATTGACAAGCAGAGACCAATGTGTTCATCTGCATCCTTTATGGAGATGTTAACATCTTCCGGTAGAGACTATTTTAGTCTCACACTGCTTTCTCAAGAACTACATAGGTCTGAGTTCCTCATCACAAATTGAGGATACGTAGGAGCAAAAGCCTCGCTTTTGTCGACCGCCCCACCTTTCGCTATCCTGACCCGAGAAGTCAGGTGGCAGGCAGAGATACCCATGTAGTTATCCGTACAAAACGATTTCTGTTAATCCTGACCCAAGAAGTCAGGTGGCAGGCGGAGATACCCAAGTGGTTATCCGTATAAACACTCTTTTGCTATCCATCAGACTCAGAGTCTAGTAGCATGCAGAGACTAGCGTCGTCATTTGCACCCTTTGTCAACCAAGGGCAAGCGAGCCCATTGACACGCAGAGACTAACGTCGTCTTCTGCACCTTTGTCATCCAGAGACAGCGAGTTCGATGACATGCAGAGATACCCAAGTGGTTATCTGTACAAAACAATTTCTGTTAATCTTGACCCGAGAAGTCAGGTGGCAGGCGGATATACCCAAGTGGTTATTCGCACAAACCAACTTCTGTTAATCCTAACCCGAGAAGTCAGGTGGCAGGCGGAGATACCCAAGTGGTTATCCGTATAAACACCCTTTTGCTATCCGTCAGACTCAGAGTCCGGTAGCATGCAGAGACTAACGTCGTCATCTGCACCCTTTGTCAACCAGGGGCAAGTGAGCCCGTTGACACGCAAAGACTAACGTCATCTTCTGCACCATTGTCATCCAGAGACGGCGAGTCCGATGACATGCGGAGATACCCAAGTGGTTATCCGTACAAAATGATTTCTGTTAATCCTGACTTGAGAAGTCAGGTGGCAGGCGGAGATACCCAAGTGGTTATCCGTATAAACACCCTTTTGCTATCCATCAGACTCAGAGTCCGGTAGCATGCAGAGACTAACGTCGTCATCTGCACCCTTTGTCAACCAAGGGCAAGCGAGCCCGTTGACACGCAGAGACTAACGTTGTCTTTTGCACCTTTGTCATCCTGAGATGACAAGTCCGATGACATGCGGAGACACCCAAGTGGTTATCCGTACAAAACGATTTCTGTTAATCTTGACCTGAGAAGTTAGGTGGCAGGCGGAGATACCCAAGTGGTTATCCGTACAAACCAACTTCTGTTAATCTCGACCCGTGAAGTCAGGTGGCAAACGGAAATACCCCAAGTGATTATCCATACAAACACACTTCTGTTAATCCTGACCCGTGAAGTCAGGTGGCAGGCGGAAATATCCTAAGTGGTTATCCGTACACACACAGTTCTGCTACCCCGACCTGTGAGAAGTCAGGTAGCATGCGGAGACGCCCAATACGGTAATCCGCACACATTTCGAAGACGACAATGTCTTCACCTCAAAAACTTTAATATCCTTTTCCCCTGTGCTTCGTAGGACTCGACGTCCTTTATTTGTACATTTTTTTTAAAACAAAAAAGGAATTTCAATATCTTCATGCCTTCATGGGTTTTACTGCTTGGATTTGCGCTAGTGGCCGGACGGGTAAAGATTCAGATCGAACGAAATTAGTGTCTTATCTTTACTTCCCTTTTATCTCCAATAAAAGATAAGTAAAGAGGGGCAACTGTCATACCCTAATTTCGTCTGGGGACCATTGTTTGTCGGCATGCGACCTTCATTTGACCACCTCAAAATGTTTAACACCCATCGTTGTGGAATCCGTAAAGTTCCGAGATGTTTCGAGAAGAAACCGGTCAAAAACACAAAACGGGAGTGTATTTAGCAAAATGGGGTGTGTGTAAATAAACTGTTACACTCTAATTTCATCCGAGGACCATTGTTGATCACTTAGGAAGGCTTAACACTCATCGCAGTGGAATCCGTAAACTTTCGTGAGATTTTGGAAAGAAAACGGCCAAAAACACAAAAATGGGGGGTGAACTTATCAAGATAGGGGTGTAAATAAAAATTTGAATCTAGGCCCTTCCAGATCATTTTGGAAGTTGGGTTGCTTAAGAAGGAAGCAACTGGGCGGCAAGCTCCTCCACGTTGTTGAAAAATGATTTCCAGGGCTTCCGTGGCTCCCATAATGCTTCCGTAAAATTTCCAAAAACCTTGGGTAAGCATATTTCACTTAACATTGGTGAAAGGGAAGAGAAAAAAAATATGAAAATCAAATCCGAAACACTTTCGTAAGGCTTCCGTAACTTTTCCGTAAAGTACGAAAAGGGGGGTGAACTTAGTAATTGGGGTGCGCTTAGAAATCTTCCTCAAGAAGCCTCTGGGCGGCAAGCACCTCCCTTTTTCCCTATAAATAGGGGAGGGGGCTGTTTCAAAATATTCCAGACCCCTTTGCTATGCATTTCGGCTATTTTGGGTGAAAAAATGTGTTTTCGTGAAGAAAATCCAAGCCGAGGTGCTTCCGTAACGCTTCCGTAAGCGATTTTGTGGAAATTCTTCATCGCTTTTCACCGTTTTTCGTTCATTCTTTGTCGTTCTTCAGTCTTCAACCGTTAAGTTCCCGAAATCGAATCTTTCAATTCATTCTATGCACCCTTAGTGGTCCCTACTTGTTTTGTGTACTTTCACTTTAATTTTGCTTACTTTCAGTTTTCTTTTCTTCCGCTTTAACGAGCTTTTAACCGTTTATTTAAGCCGTTTTCTCACCTAATAAATGATAAAATGAATGTCAACCGATCATTTATGTTGTAATCTCGTTTAATCACTGTTAAAACAAAATCTAACCGATCGTTCACGCTATAACCTCGGTTAAACCACAAAAAGCAAAATAATAATAAAATGATCAAAATATCTTGAAAAAAAAAATAATCAAAAAAATCAATCGGACGTTTTTCTTTGGAAGTTCCTTGAATGAATTGACTAATAACCAAAGTGAAACTAAAGTTAAAATCAACTCACAAACCAAGCTTTGTCCGCAAAAATCACTAAAGACCGTTTTAAGGTCCAACGCCTTAAACGGTCCTCTTTGCTTTTATCGGTTAACATGGACCGTTCAAAAGCATAAAATCAACATGTAACTTTACTGCTTTTTGTCGACCACCCCAAGAGATCGTTAATGGTCCAATGCCTTAACGTTTCTCTCCTTTCCAAAAATCAAAAGATCGTTTAATGGTCCAACGCCTTAAACGACTTTTGTTGGTTTAACATCGATCTTACAGAAAAAGATCAAAAACCAACGTTTAGTTCTAAAAGAACTACGTAGGTCTGATTTCCTCATTGCAATTGAGAATACGTAGGAGCGAGGGAAACACCCTTGTCAATCAGAAAAAGATAAAAAATACAAAAAGGCATAAAAAGACATAAAAACATAAAAAAGGGAAAAATACATAATTTTGAAGTCATATTTGCACACTTGATTGAAGGCTACCGTCCCTTGTGACGAACGCGTGGGATGCTAATACCTTCCCCATGCATAAAAACAACTCTCGAACCTTTCACGATTAAAGTTCGTAGACCACACCTTTCCGGTTTTTTCGATGTTTTCCTCGAATAAACGTTGGTGGCGACTCCGTGCATTTTCCTCCCATGAAAGACACACTTGTGAGTCCCGTGTTGCCCTCCTGCCGAAGGGTAGTGTCATACCCTAATTTCGTCCGGGGACTATTGTTTGATAGCATGCAACCTTTGATTGACCACTTCAAGGTGCTTGGCACCCTCTGTTGCACAATATGTGAAGTTCGGAGACGTGCCGAAAATCAAAAGGAAGCATTGTTGCGCAATCCGTGAGATTCCGTAACGTACCGGAAATCAAAAGGAAGTATTGTTACGCAATCTATGAGTTTCCGTAACTTTTTGAAAGTTAAAAAAGGCGTAATTACATGATCTGTAAGGTCCCGTAACCTTACGGATAAAAAACAAGTATCGTTACGAAATTCGTAAAGTTTCGTAACGTTACGGAAAAAGAATCACAAAAAAAAAGCAAAAGGGGGGTGTATTTAGTAAAAAAGGGGTGCAAATAACAATCATGCCCACTTGGGCCTTCCAGATTCTTCCTCCAGAAGGCGGTTGCTTCTGGAGGAAGCAACCTGGCTCGCCTGGGCGAGCTGAGCTCGTTTGGGCGAGCTGGGTGGCAAGCTCCTCCCCTATTTTGCTATAAATAGGGGGAGGAGTGAAGAAGGAAAGGGTTCAGCCTTCTTGGCACTTCGTAGTCACTTGAAATTGCTGAGGAAAATTGTTTCCGTGAAGAAAATTCAAGCCGAGGCGCTTCTGTAACGTTTCCGTGGGTAATTACGCGAAGATTTTCAACCGTTCTTCGACATTCATCGTTCGTTCTTCGTTGTTCTTCGGTCTTCAACCGGTAAGTACCCCAAATCGAGCTTTTCAATTCATTCTATGTACCCGTGGTGGTCCCCATTTGTTTCGTGTACTTTTATTCTCGTTTCATTTACTTTCCGTACCCCCTTTTGACGTGCTTCAGTCATTTACTTAAGTCATTTTCTCGCCTAATCAAAAAATAAAATAAATTTCCACCGATCATTTGATTTGTAATATTCGTTAATTTCTGTTAAAATGAAATCCGACCGTTTGGTCGTGCCGTAACCACGTTGGAAATCAAAAAAGAGGTAAAATAATAATATAATAATAAAAAAATACCTTTTAGTAAAATAACGCAAAAAATCAATCGGACGTTTCTCTTTGGGATTTCTCTTTCTTAATTGAATTGACTAATAACTAAAGTGAAACTAAGGCTAAAATCAACTCGTAAAGTCAAGCTCGTCCGCAAAAAATCACTAAAAAAGGATTTGAAAGTTCAATATCTCAGTTTTTCTTACCAAGTAAATGGATCATTTTTAAGGTCAAACGCCTTAAAATGATCACCTTCCAAGTAAAAAGAATCGCTTGATTCACCCTTAAGAAAGAACTACGTAGGTCTGATTTCCTCTTCGATGGAGGGTGCGTAGGAGCAAGAGCCCCGCTTTTGTCGACCTCAAAAATAAAAAGGAAATAAAAGTTAGGGTAACACAATTTCACACAATTCTAAAAATAAGGCTGTTGTCCTTTGAGACAAACGTGAGAGGTGCTAATACCTTCCTCAAACGTAAATACAACTCCCGAACTTGGAATATTATTTTTGACCGGTTTCCTTCGGTTTTTCCGACATTTTCCACAAATAAACGTTGGTGGTGACTCCGCGCATTTTCCTCCTTTGGAAAACGCACCCGTGAGCCTCGCCTCGCTCGCTCGCAAAAGGGTATGTTGCGACAGTTGGCGACTCCACTGGGGACTGTTTTTGTGAGTTAGGCCTATTTTAGGGAATTGTGGAATTGTGAAACTTTGTGTGTGTATTTTGTTGAACTGTGTAAATATAATAAATGTTGTCTTTTCCACATTTTTACACTGCATTCTAAGCACCCACGTGTTTGAGTAAAAAAGGGGCCCTATCCCGGGTTCATGGGAATCTAAGGAGTGGAGGTGAATCTATGATCATGCTAGGTCTCCGACTTGCTTGATAATAGTGAAACCTCGTCTAGAGCTTTCTCTCTTTATAATATGTTGTCGCTGGTATTCCATACTGCCGCAATATTATTATCATGAGTGATGATACCTCTAGAAAACAGCCATGTGAGTTGTGAATTGTTGGGAGTAGTTATTAGAGACCCCTAGATATTATCCTATAGGTTCCCAAATAGGGGCATGGAGCGAACACGCTCCGTGCCATTTGTTCTCATGCATTCTTCTGCAAATAGCACATAAATTATAGCTTTGCTAGTGATATTTTGTTTCTCTAGAGTAATACGTCACTTTTTAATACATACGTTGAGGCGCCATAATTCCTAGAACGTAGTATTAAAAAGATGGATCTTTTTTGGTCTCGTATATGTAAATTACCCCTTGTTTTGTTTTCTTTCCATTTTCATGCATGCGCATTGCATCATTCATATCGGAGTCTTGATCCACCCCTTTTTTAGGTAAATGATGGGGACAAATCAAAACGGAAAAAGATTTTATCAAGTCAAGATTAAGGGCCTAGATGTCACCAGCCTTAAGGAGTTGGGACGATTAATGGGACCTCTCCAAAGGCAAGCCTTCCGCAAAGTGTACGGAAAGATTTTAGATTTGACCGCAGCGGAGGTATTTACAGAAGCTGTTGTATCCCTCGCCCAATACTATGACCAGCGGTTGAGATGCTTCACGTTTGGGGACTTCCAAATGGTACTGACTGTTGAAGAATTTGAGGAGATATTAGGATGCCCTCTTAGGGGAAGAAAACCGTATCTTTTCTCCGGGTTTCTTCCCTCATTGAGCAAGATTGCAGCTGTGGTCGGAGATTCGGCAAGAGAGTTGGATCGTATGAAGCAAACTCGAAACGGCGTAGTGGGCCTACCGCAGAAATACTTGGAAGGCAAGGCAAGGGATATGGCAAGTCAAGAAAAGTGGGTCCCGTTTGCGGATATACTAGCTTTGCTAATCTTTGGGGTTGTCCTCTTTCCGAACGTGGACGGTTTGGTGGACCTAGCCGCAATTGATGCTTTCCTTGCATATCACCATAGCAAGGAGAGCCCAGTGGTGGCTATCTTGGCGGACTTATTTGATACATTTGACCGAAGGTGCGAGAAGAACAACGCACGGATCGTCTGCTGCTTACCCACTCTTTGTGTGTGGTTGGTTTCGCACCTATTCCAACAAGACATAAGATACCCGTGTCCACTTCAAAGTTATCGCTCGTGCGTCGAAAAGAGAAGAGTCGATTGGGACCAATACTTGGCTGGGATAGGAGGCAACACAATCAATTGGTTTCCTTGATGGAAGGAAGGAAAAGAGGGGGTTCTTTTCTCGTGTGGGGACTACCCAAACGTTCCGTTGATAGGGACGAGGGGTTGTATTAACTATAATCCCGCACTGGCCATAAGACAGCTAGGGTACCCCATGAGGGGAGCACCAACGAAAGAGAGCCTCTCGCCTTTCCCCTTGAGAGATTTCGGCGCGTAAAGTCTCAAGGTTGTGCAAAGGGTCCACAAGGCGCGGAAAAGTCCGTTAAGGAAAGATAAAGAACTTAGGGGCATCCGTAATGGCATCATCGGTGGTTATCATGAATAGCTAAGAGTTCATACACGAGGGTTAGATTGGCTCTCCAAGTTAAAAGTTATCAACGAGGAGAATTTCAAAGCTCCGGAAGAGGATGAAGAAGTCCAAGCTCTAAAATTAGAGCTAGGGAAGGCAAGACTCGCCAAAGAAAAATTCAAGTTAGCCGCTACCAACATCCGGAAAGAGTGTGCTGAGTTACGAGAGGAAAACGCGGCTACTGCAAGAGCCCTTGAACAAGAAACCAAGAGGGCCCGCAAGGAAGAGTATGGCCGAGATAAATTCCGAGGAGCTTTATGGGGAAGCAACAATGAGCTCAAGCTCCGGAGAGAGGAAAGAGACCAGTCACGAGTACATGGCATGATCTTAAAGGAGGAGTTAGCTGCTTGCTCAAGATCCAAGAGGAGTTTGGCCCAACACTTAGAAGCCACGGAGCAAAGCATGCTAGCTATAATAGGGAAGTACAAAGAAGAGTTAAACCAGTCTTTGACCCATGAACAAAAACTAGTAGAGGACTTCGCGCAAGCGTACGCCGAGAAGGAAGCAAGAGGGAGGGTGATTGATGCATTGCATCAAGAGGCGGCCATGTGGATGGATAGGTTCGCCTTGACCCTAAATGGAAGTCAAGACCTCCCGCGACTACTAGCCAAAGCAAAGGCCATCGCTGAAGTGTGTTCAACCCTTGAGGAAATTCACGGGCTAATCAATTACTGTCAACACATGATAGATTTGATGGCCCATATAATTAGAAACCGTTAGGTTCTGTTGTAACACTTTTGTATGATCTTGGCTAGATAAAAGCTTTGTTCCTTTTTATAAAAAGAGAAGTTCTGAAACTCATCACGTTATCTAAAAAAGGCCTTGAGGTGGATCCAAGTGCTCTGATCATTCATTAGCATATTCATGTTTTGGTGGCATACTCACCATTGTTTGTTTCTTTAGGGAACTCACCATAACTAAGAAAGCGCAAAGAACAGGTGAAGGCCGACCTATCGGCCTTAAAAGATCAAATGGATAATGAAGAGGGAGTGCAAGAACAGATGAAGGCCGACCTATCGGCCTTAAAAGATCAAATGGCTTCTATCACGGAGGCCATGCTAAAGCTTCAGAAAACTATAGAAGATAATGCTACGGCGGCCGCTTCCAATACAGCTAGGGAAGCGGAACCGGTACTACAGCCCGCAATAAACTTGGGCCGAGACAGAAACACGACGGTTTTCGGTCGGAGGTATAGTCCTCAAGCCTACCCTTATGGTTTGCCTCTGGACTTCACTCCCCATACCGCTCCAGACAATTTGAGCCAAGCCCCTACCTTCGAGGGGCAACTCCCTCCTTATGCCAACTATCCTCTGCAAGAAGATGATGAAGGAGATGCCCATCTAGGCCCTCTACTTCCCCTCAAAGATCCGGCCCCCCATGAATTGCCCCAACCAAACATAGTCCGCCATGTCCCGTCTCCACCCGCACCCGTTAAAGAATTTGTTCCCTTTGCAAAAGATAAGGGAAAGATTGATTTACTTGAAGAGAGGCTGAGAGCGGTGGAAGGCCTCGACAACTACCCGTTCTTGGATTTAGCAGAACTGTGTCTGGTACCTGACATCGTCATCCCTCCCAAGTTTAAAGTACCAGATTTTGATAAATACAAAGGGACGACATGTCCAAAAGGTCATCTTCGGATGTATTGCCGAAGGATGGGGGCATATTCTACGGACGAAAAGCTGTTGATGCATTTCTTTCAAGACAGCTTAGCCGGAGCAGCAGTGGCATGGTATACCAATCTGGAAGCTTCTCAGATTCGGTCATGGAAAGACTTGGCAACTGCCTTCATTAGGCAGTACCAATACAACACGGATATGGCTCCTGATCGAAACCAGCTTCAGAGCATAACCAAGCGAGAACATGAGTCCATTAAAGAATATGCCCAAAGGTGGAGAGACCTAGCAGCCCAAGTCGTCCCGCCCATGACTGAGAAGGAGATGATCACAATTATGGTAGATACGTTGCCTACGTTCTACTATGAGAAGCTGATAGGATACATGCCAGCTAACTTTGTAGACCTCGTCTTCGCCGGAGAAAGAATCGAGTCCGGACTGAGAAAAGGCAAGTTTGAATATGCCTCCAACGTTGCCCCCAACAACAACAGAAGAGCCCCAGTGGTGGGCACGCGGAAAAAGGAAGGAGATACCCACGCGGTCACCACCGCCCCAACATGGATGAAAGCGCCCCAAAATGCCCAAAACTCATACCAGCACAACCATCCGAACTTTTCGATCCGATTCGGGAGTTCCCTCCCAACTCAAGTGGAAAGGCCTCCCGCAACAGAAAAAACGCCTGCCTAACACACAGCTCCAGCCACTCCCCGGCCAGCCAATAATACAACTCCTGGCGCGAGCTATAACAATGCACGGCGCCCCCCGAAAGACGATTTCTCTCCTATTCCCATGGCATACTCCGAGTTTTAGCCCTCATTATTGGAAAATCATTTGGTGGTGGCCATACCCGGGAAGGTCTTCCAGCCACCATACCCCAAGTGGTACAACTCGAATGCCAAGTGTGCATACCATAGTGGAGCCCCCGGACACAACATTGACTCCTGCCTACCATTCAAGTATAAGGTGCAACACCTAATAAATGCCGGTTGGCTATCATTCCAAGAGGAGGGCTCCAACGTTAAAACCAATCCACTAGCCAGTCATGGAGGGGCTAGCGTAAACGCCATCGAAAAGGATGGGCCGTCAGGGGTAAAGAGATTAGAAGATGTGGCTACATCTAGACGGTTCATCTACCAGTCGCTGCAAGCGGCATGCATGGTCTCTCGTGGCGGAGACGAAAGGGTGAATGTTTGTTTCATCTCGGGGAATCACCCGACATGGAAACATGTCCCGTGATGGAAGAGTTACTTCAATGGCTCATGGACTGGGGGCAGCTCGAAGTGTCCAAGGGAGATAGGGAAGAACCACAGATTTGCGTGCAGTCGGAAGAAAAGAAGGTTCCCCCAACCCCCAAAGCCCTAGTAATATGTTTCACTAGGAAAGGGACCGACTCCAGGCCCATGTACCCCCCGACAGCGCCCAAGCCAACGCTGTTTGCATATCAAAGCAATAAGGCCGTTCCGTGGAAGAGTTACAACCGAAGTTGACTCCTTGTCAGCCAAGGTGACCAACATCACCGGCCTTAGTGGCGTAACCCGCAGTGGCCGGGTGTTCGCTCCCCCTCACTCGGCGGAATTACCCTCCAAGGGGAAAGCGCCCATGATCCAGGAGCCCACAAACGTAGCCACCCCCTCAAAAGAAGTGGATCCTCCGGTGGTAAAAGGAGCTGAAAAGAAAGAAGGTCTTCAAGGAAAGGCAGTGACTTTGGAAGAGGCTCATGAGTTCCTTCGTCTCATCCAACAAAGCGAGTTTAAAGTAGTTGAGCAACTGAATAAAACTCCGGCAAAGATCTCTTTGTTCGAACTGCTCATAAACTCCGAGCCTCATCGTGCACTATTGGTAAAGGTCCTCAACGAAGCCCACGTAGCACATGACATCTCAGTTGAGGGTTTTGAAGGCATTGTTAATCATATAACTACCAATAACTATATCGCGTTTGCGGAAGAAGAGATTCCCGTTGAGGGGAGAGGGCACAACAAGGCTCTACATGTGTCTGTCAGATGTATGGACCATGTCGTCGCTAAGGTACTCATCGACAATGGGTCAAGTTTAAATGTGATGCCAAAGACCACCTTGGAGAAACTTCCTTTTAATGCGTCACGTCTAAAACCAAGTTCGATGGTGGTATGAGTCTTTGACGGTAGTCAGCGGGAAGTGATGGGGGAAATCGACATCCCCATTCAGATAGGCCCCCACACTTGCAATGTGGTTTTTCAAGTGATGGACATAAATCCCGCCTACAGCTGCCTCTTGGGGAGACCCTGGATTCATGCGCTAGGAGTGGTCCCTTCAACGCTTCACCAGAAATTGAAGTTCACGGTTGGTGGACTTTTGGTGATAGTATAAGGCGAAGAGGATATGTTGGTGAGCTGCCCCTCCTCCGCACCATATGTAGAAGCAGTGGAAGAATCATTAGAAATAGCTTTCCAATCCTTCGAGGTGGTGAGTTGTGCCTCTGTGGAAACGAGTCCGTTGCTACCTTCTCTCTCTAATGCGGCCATAATGGTGGCACGGGTGATGCTCAAGCACGGTTATGAGCCCAGAATGGGTCTGGGCAAGGACGGCCTCGGGAATGTCGATGTGGTCGACATTAGGGGAAACCCGTACAAATATGGGTTGGGGTATGAACCCGGGATGCCAGGAAGGAGGAATGCGCCATCAAGACTCCGGGCAGATAGGGCATGGCCCGGCCATGTTAGCCAGTGTTTCACCAGTGCCGGAATAATGTTCGAGGAAGAGGTGGCGGCAATAGGAAAGGAGTCTCCACAAGACCCGCCAAGTTTCGTGCGGCCATGCCATCCTGATACCCAAGTGGGGAACTGGCGTGTGATAAGCCAGTCAGAGGTCTATACCGCTGATTCAATGTAATTAGAGGCTATAGATTCCTTTCTCTTTTGTTTTGTGAAACCTACCTTATTAAATAACAAAGAGATCTTGTTTCATCTGTTCTTGCAGTTCCACCTTTTCTCATATCATTTTGCATGTTTTTGTTTCTTTTGTCTTGATTGGTATAGATATGAGGGTCGATTCTTTGAGGATCCTAACAACGAGGGTTTGATAATCGATTTTGACCGAGAAGTAAGCCAAACAATAAACGAAGAAGAGGAAGAGGATGTCCTTTCACCAGAGTTGGAAAGGTTGATCGCTCAGGAAGAGCGCGAAATGAAGCCTCACCAAGAGGAAACCGAACTGATAAACTTAGGGACCGGAGAGGGAAAGAAAGAAGTGAAAGTAGGAACCGGTATGACCGCACCTATCCGCCAAGGCTTGATAACCCTTCTTGAAGAATATCAAGACGTCTTTGCGTGGTCGTACCAAGACATGCCAGGTCTGGATCTCGACATTGTGCAGCATAAGTTGCCATTGAATCCTGGGGCTTCCCCGGTTAAGCAAAAGCTACGAAGGATAAGACCCGAAATGTCTTTAAAAATCAAAGAAGAAGTGAGAAAGTAGTTCGATGCGGGTTTCTTAGCTGTAGCTCGATACCCGGAGTGGGTGGCCAACATTGTCCCGGTCCCAAAAAAGGACGGCAAAGTGAGAATGTGCGTAGACTATCGGGACTTAAACTGAGCCAGTCCTAAAGACAATTTTCCCCTGCCACACATTGATATACTGGTAGATAATACAGCCAAGTTCGCCCTTTTCTCTTTTATGGATGGTTTCTCAGGGTATAATCAGATAAAGATGGCACCCGAAGATGTGGAGAAGACTACTTTCGTCACCCTATGGGGAACGTTCTGCTACAAAGTGATGGCCTTTGGGCTGAAAAATGTTGGGGCAACCTATCAGCGTGCCATGGTAGTGTTGTTCCATGACATGATGCATAAAGAGATAGAGGTCTATGTAGATGACATGATCGCCAAATCTCAGACTGAGGACGAACACCTCATCAATCTGCGTAAGCTGTTTGGAAGGTTGCGGAAATACCAACTGAAACTAAACCCAACCAAGTGCACCTTCGGGGTAAAATCGGGGAAGTTGCTGGGATTTATCGTGAGCCAGAAAGGGATAGAGATAGATCCCGAGAAAGTGAAGGCCATTCTTGAAATGCCAGAGCCACGCACGGAGAAGCAGGTTCGAGGTTTCTTGGGCAGGTTGAATTACATCGCGAGATTTATCTTGCAACTCACCCCTACATGTGAGCCCATCTTCAAGCTGTTGCGTAAGAACCAGGCGGTCCTGTGGAACAGCGACTGCCAAGAGGCCATCGAGAAGATCAAACAGAGCCTCGCAAACCCCCTGGTGCTCATGCCACCTGTAACAGGAAGACCTCTTTTCCTGTACATGATTGTGTTAGACGAGTCTATAGGGTGCGTGTTGGGTCAGCACGATGACTCTGGGAAAAAGGAACAAGCCATTTACTATCTAAGCAAGAAGTTTACAGCATGTGAGATGAATTACTCAATGTTGGAAAGGATGTGCTGTGCCCTGGTATGGGCTTCACATCGTCTTAGGCAGTACATGCTTAGTCATACCACGTGGCTTATTTCCAAAATGGATCCCGTGAAATACATCTTTGAGAAACCGGCCCTCATGGGACGAATCGCTAGGTGGCAGGTACTACTATCTGAATTCGATATTGTGTACGTCACCCAAAAGGCGATAAAGGGAAGCGCCTTGGAAAATTATTTAGCCCAACAACCCCTCCAAGATTATCGGCCGATGCACCCTGAGTTCCCGGATGAAGACATCATGGCCCTATTCGAAGAGAAGCGGACGCACGAGGACATAGACAAATGGATTGTTTGCTTCGATGGGGCATCTAATGCTTTGGGCCATGGAGTAGGGGCAGTCCTTGTATCCCCGGATGATCAGTGTATTCCTTTCACGGCCAGGCTAGGTTTCGATTGTACCAACAATATGGCCGAATATGAAGCGTGCGCCCTTGGGATTCAAGCGGCCATTGATTTTGACGTAAAGCTACTCAAAGTGTATGGAGACTCGGCTTTGGTAATACGACAGTTGAGAGGAGAATGGGAAACTAGGGATCCAAAGTTGATACTCTATCAAACTCATATCTTGAAGTTAGCCGAATTCTTTGACAACATTTCTTTCCACCACATACCTCGGGAAGAGAACCAAATGGCCAATGCATTGGCCACCTTGGCATCCATGTTTCAACTTGCCCCACACGGGGATCTGCCGTACATTGAATTCAGATCTCAGGGCAAGCCGACACATTGTTGTGCGATAGAGGAAGAGCGAGATGGGAAACCGTGGTATTTCGACATCAAACAATATGTTGAGAACAAAGAATATCCACCAGGGATTTCCGACAATGACAAAAGAATGTTAAGGAGATTGGCTACTGGTTTCTTTGTGAGTGGTACCATCCTATACAAACAAAACCACGACATGACCCTCCCACGATGCGTAGATGCCAAAGAGGCGAACTACATAATTGAGGAAATCCACGGGGGTTCATTTGGGACACATGCCAATGGGCATGCTATGGCCAGGAAGATCCTTAGAGCCGGTTATTACTGGCTCACCATGGAAAGCGATTGATGCGCCCATGTAAGGAAATGTCATAAATGTCAAGCATACACGGACAATGTCAATGTTCCGTCACATCCTCTGAATGTCATGTCCGCCCCTTGGCCTTTTTCCATGTGGGGAATAGATCTCATTGGGGCCATCAAACCCAAAGCTTCGAATGGTCATCGCTTCATTCTTGTGGCGATAGATTACTTCACCAAATGGGTCGAAGCGGCTTCTTATACCAATGTCACGAGGAGTGTGGTGGTCATATTCATAAAGAAGGAACTGATTTGTCGATACGGACTCCCTAGGAAGATCATTACTGACAATGGCACCAATCTGAACAACAAAATGATGCAGGAAATATGCGAGGATTTCAAGATCTAGCATCATAACTCCACCCCTTATCGGCCAAAGATGAATGGGGCTATAGAGGCTGCAAATAAAAATATTAAGAAGATTATTCAGAAGATGACGGTGTCATACAAAGATTGGCATGAGATGCTACCTTTCGCCCTGCACGGATATAGAACCTCGGTACGAACTTCTACTGGGGCAACGCCGTATTCCTTGGTTTATGGGATGGAAGCGGTACTCCCATTTGAGGTAGAGGTCCCTTCCCAGAAGATACTAGCGGAATCAGGCCTAGAAGAGTCAGAGTGGGCTCAAACACGCTACGACCAACTCAACCTTATTGAAGGTAACCGTTTGACGGCCATGAGCCATGGACGCCTGTATCAACAAAGGATAAAGAACGCGTTCGACAAGAAGGTACGCCCGTGCAAGTTCAACGAGGGGGACCTTGTGCTGAAAAAGATATCCCACGCTATTAAAGATAATCGAGGGAAGTAGGCCCCGAATTATGAAGGACCTTTCGTTGTGAAAAGGGCTTTTTTTGGGGGGGCTCTGGTACTCACCAACATGGATGGTGAGGAACTACCCTCACCCATGAACTCCGATGTCGTTAAGCGATATTACGCTTGAAGTCTGGGGCAATTGAGGGAACCGCTGCATGTTCTTTTTATTTTTGAGTTTTTTGTTCTTCTTGGTTTCCTCCAGGGATTCCCATCCGCTGTAATTGTCTTGTCACGTTTCTTTAAAAGAAGAGAACATGGGTTGAGGCTTCAGTCCTCACTTTGGTTTTAAACCTTGTGTTAGTTTGTAATAACCTGAGCCCTTTTCGCTCAGTTCATGGGGTGCCCTAAACGCTTAAATAAAACTGAACCTAACCAGCTTTCACTAAGAAGATCATTGCATTGAAAACATTCATGCATGCGCATACACATGCATATTTTGTGATAACAGGGGCAGAATCGTCTTAGGCCACGGTTAGAAGTCGAGACAAAGTTAACGGTAGAAACCAACCAAGGTAAGACAATGACGCGGTCGCAATTTGCCACGCATTGTTGTTTCCTACTTTCAGGTACTTAGGGATGGATGCAAATAGAGGATAGGGTCACGACCGACAGATCATCATCCCTTCCCGGTGCTGGACAAGCGAAAAACGTCGCTGCAGGGCAGCCCAATATCCTTTAAATTCACAGTAATTATTACTATCGTTTGTTTAAAATAAATAATGGATGCCTGATCTAACTTGAGTGGGTTCGAGTAAGCGAACGCCAACCTATAGAGGGCCATGGTTATGTTTCCCCTAAAAAAAAAAGTGGCAGGTTAGCTCGCTTGGGCGAGCAACCCCTGCACCAGAATATAAAAACGAGGGAGGGGAACATTTTCTGCACCCAAAAACTTCCCCCCTCATTTAAAAAAGAGAGAGCTAACGGGACTCACGATTTTTGCTCCCCCAAGCCACCTTTGGTTGCATTTTGCTTTCATTTTTGGTACTCCTACTCACTCCAACAAGTAAGTATTTAATCCTTGAGTTTTTTTGGCTTTCCATTGGTGCATCTTGTTCATCTTTTGGTGCTATCAATTGTGAGAATGTGCTCAAATTTGTGGGGCAGTTTTGGTTTGTTTTCATGCTTGATTTGTTTGAATTGAGGGGTTGTAAGGGATGACCTTAGGCCTATGTTGTATTCTGAAGCAATGGGGCATGCCACATTGCCCCCACTCTCTTGCTATTCATGCCTAAACATGTGCCCACCAAGTGCTCGGTGAAATGCCTCAATGACATATGAATATGATTTTGTAAGATTGGGATTGTGGGACTGTTTTATATACATAGGGACAGCATAGAGGATTCGAAATGGGTGCCCAAATGCAATTCTAAGCTTAGGAACCCAAGCTCTTAACTTCAATGCAAGGAAGCATGACTTGTGCCTAAGAATCTAAATTTTGGTTTTGAAAGTGGAAAGGCATGAAAATTAGGACATGCTTGAGAGGGTTTTTACTAGAATTTGGCTGCCCCATGAGGGATACTTTGCATCTAAGTAGCATGGAAAATACCTTTCAATGGTATGTATATATGTGTGTGAATATAGGTAGCATGGAAAATACCTTTCAATGGTGTGTATATATGTGAATATATGGCATAAAATGCCTTGCACAGTGTGAATGAGTAGCAAAAAAAAAATGCCTTTCAATATATGCGTATTTGAGGATAGGTAGCATTAGGAGCCTTTTAGAAAATGTACCCATGTCAAAAATGGCCTGAGGACGCTTCCTAAATGGATATATGATGTGGAATTATCCCTCAAATGTATATAGATGGCATGGAATTTCCTTTTCAAATGCAAGTATGTGCATGACGTAATTAGCTTTCCAATGTGCATATAAATAAATGAGAGTGAAACAACAAAATTTGTATGTTAAATACTTCAAATGTGTGTAGGTAGTTTGTGATAGCAAAATATTTAGGATATGAATATGTGTAATTTTCACACAATGCCTTGAGCACGGGAATGTGTATTCTTTTCAAAAATATATATATATATGTGTGTGGTAACTAGAATTGTTGAATGTCCTTGTATGTTGACATAAATAGTAGGATATTTTACACATACGTATAAATGTGTTACATTAAATGTGTGCACGAGTTTGTTCTAAATCGGAAAGATTAGCATGTCATTTTTGTGTTAAAATAAGCATTTTCTTGTAGACTAACTTTCTAACTGTCTGTCTTCACAGGAAATGGCTCCGAGGAAGCTTTCCTTGAAGAGATCTAGGAAGGACGTCGCGGTCGAAGGGACTAGTGCCACTCCCGAGTTCGATAGCCATCGTTTCAGGAGCGCTGAGCACCAACAGCGTTTCAAAGCCATCAAGGGATGGTCCTTCCACCGAGAGAGACGCGTCCAGCTCAGGGACGATGAGTACACAGATTTCCAGGAGGAGATAGCTCGCCGGCGTTGGACGTCGCTGGTCACTCCCATGGCCAAGTTTGATCCAGATATAGTTCTCGAGTTTTATGCCAATGCTTGGCCTACAGAGGAGGGCATACGAGACGTGCGGTCATGGGTAAGGGGCCAGTGGATTCCTTTCGATGCAGACGCCCTCAGTCAGTTCCTGGGATACCCGCTAGTATTGCAGGAGGGCCAGGAGTGCGAATACGGTCAGAGAAGGAACCGGGCCAATGGATTTGACGAGGAGGCCATTGCTCAGCTGCTATGCATACCAGGTCAGGATTTTGCCCGGACCGCTGCCGGGAGACGGGTGCGGATCATGCACACCAACATGACTACCTTGACCCAGACATGGATGACGTTGCTGCTCAACAACATCCTGCCCAGCGATCATAATTCCGACCTACCTCTACCGAAGTGTCAGCTGGTGTATCCCATCCTGACACAGATGAGCGTCCATGTGGCTCAGTTGATCGCTGGATGCCATTTATTTATTTGCAGGTATGCCGCCTACCAGGCACCCTCTAGACCCAGATAAGTCTAACAGGGCCCTGGGTTTTCCGGCATTGATCACGGGTCTCTGCCAGTCGTTCGGGGTTCCTATCACACCTAGTAAGGTGATTCGACCGCCGATCACCCGGGCTTTCATAGAAAAGTATTGCACGCCTAGACAGGCGTAGGGTGGCGACCCGCAGGCCCCAGACGCACCGCCGCCACCTCATTAAGCTGATCCAGCTGGGTCATTTGACACGGAGCGGTATTTACGGCATTTGGTTCGCCAGCAGGCGGCCAACCACAGGGCGCACGTGCAGACCCATGACTGTCTCTACCAGCTCAGCCTCAGCCTACAGAGCCAGGGTTTCGCTTCTTTTCCATGCCCTACTCCGGATCTGTTCAGGGCAGAGGTCGCATGGCCCGGAGATTGGCCTGAGGCCCAGGCAGGGGAGGCGCCCATAGAGGCTCCTGGCGATGCAGATGAGGCCCGCATGGACGAGGAGATGACAGATTTACTCGATTTCTTGGGAGGGAGCGGAGCCACATGACCGGGAGATCCCTAGATCCATATTCTCTTTTATGTTGCCTCTTTTATCTGTTACATATCATTTTATTTTGTATAACTTGAGGGACTAACGTTTGTTTCGTTTTGTTGACTCTTGTTTTGTGCATACATGACATTTGAATTGTTACGTTAGTGCTTACTTCGTTGTTGTCAATAGTGTTTGTTGAAATTCCGGAGCCGTGTAGAGTTTTTCATTTAGGAACATCGTCCTAAAAATAAAATGAACAAAAAATCATGATAACGCCAAAAATAAAGCGTTGTGAACGAATGTCGTGTCTATGTATACAAAGAAAAGAAAAGAGTTTTTTATATATGTAAAAGAAAATGTGTATAGAAGGATTTTGTGTGTGTAAATAATGTGTGAAAAGAAATTCTTGTGTGTGTGAGCGACGAGTGTATATAAAGAAACTTTTGTATACACTACGGGTGTGTGTTGGAAAAAACGAAAAAAGAAATCTTTGAACATGAATAGGGTTTGTATATAGACCGTGTTGACGTAAAGAGAAAGAGTTTTAATGTGTGTGTGTACAGAAAAAGTTCGTCATGTATAGGAATGTAGGTGTACAAAGAAAATTTTTTCTCATAGAGGGCAATGGATGTATAGTTTTTGTGAACATAAAAGATGAAACAAAAAGGAAAAAGAAAGAAAGACCTCGAAGGTCGGCATGTTATGGTTAGGAAGCATAAATCATTCGTAGAGAGTAAACATATCTTTTGGAAACAAGGGACTGACGCTAAGAGTTTATTTTCCTCAATGACTGAGATAAGAATGGATGGATTCATTGAACTGATGAAAGAACATAATTTGGAAACATTGGGTCTGTTTGTGTAAATTCCCAACCGTAGTATCACAATGCCATAAACTGGATGCTTGAGTGCCCACCTAGCTGTGGCCACGACTAATTTTGCACGTTGTTTCCAAATCATCATTGTTACGCGTGCCTTGTGGAAATGATATCGAAGTTCAACCCGAGACCGACACCTTGACACACGAATTTGTTTTGCCCCAGATATCAAGATCAGGCTCCCACGATAAAAGACCCCGTTGAGACACAACCTTAGACTACTTTGAACCTTGGCCTATAAAAAGAATCCTCATCCTTTCCCCCGAAGCAAAGGACAGCGGAATCTCCTCAAGGGAGAGCAAATAACGAATGCTAAAACCCGATTTCCCAAAGAAAGAAATGGAGAGGGAGAAATGAAAAGAAAGAAAAGGAAGAAATGAAAAGAAAGAAAAGGAAAAAATGAAAAGAAAGGAAAAGAAGGATTCCCGATCAAAGATCGGAAGAAAGTAAAAAGGAAAAGATCGGAGGAAAACAAAGTAATTCCCGATCAATGAAAGAAAGAGAACAGAGGATCTTCAGACCAGATAAATTTTCGACAAGGTAAATGACTGCCGGCTAAGGAAAACCCATTTTTAGGTGGTTCTTCCTTTGGGATTGCCATTCAAAGTCATTCTCGACTGGCGATATCCCGTCCCACTTAAACAAAGAGGAAAAGACCGAAACACCCAATTTCCTCTCCAAAAACACTACCCTCGAGAAAATCCTATTGATCTGTGATCGTGCGTGTGATCTTTTGGTTCAATAGGAAATCGTGTGCAAAATAAAGTCATGGTGCAGTTATGGTTTGGGATTAGGGTAAAACACTTGCCCGTGTGAGTTTTTATACACTATGAGTGATTTATTCCAAGTTTCAGCTTAACCCGATGTTTCCCCTGAATGTTCATTTAAAAGCTAAATGTTGACATCCTGCCCTTCATTTTCGGTTACAAGGAAAATTACCTTTGGCATGGGTATATTGTTTCTCTAAGATATGGTGCTCTCGCGAATGATTTATTTTTCTTTGCAAAAAGCATGTTTCCCTTTTTAGGTGGAAAAAACCCGGTGGACCATTCGGTCCTGCCAACAAATCTTATTCGGAGACCCATGAATTGATTGCCTAGCGCTGTTCATGTGTCCTCCACCATCGAGGCTGGAGTCCCGCGAATTGATTGCCTAGCGTTGTTCGCCTATCCTCCATCCTCCAATCTTTCGGAGACCCATGAATTGATTGCCTAGTGCTGTTCATGTGTCCTCCACCATCAAGGCTGGAGCCCCGCGAATTGATTGCCTAGCACTGTTCACCTATCCTCCACCCTCCAATCTTATTCGGAGACCCATGAATTGATTGCCCAGCACTGTTCATGTGTCCTCCACCATCGAGGCTGGAGCCCCGCGAATTGATTGCCTAGCGCTGTTCGCCTATCCTCCATCAAAACAGTTAAAGAATCTCAAGGAATGAAAGGAATGGACAACATCCAACACGTAGAGAGTTAAAGAATCAAGACAGTCATGAAAATCATCCAAGCATCTCAAACATGGCAAGATAGTCAATCAGCTCAAGAATTAAATGAAAAATGATAAAGCCTCACAAGATATGCAATCTATCTCTCAAGTGTCTAGGCTACTGTTTACTCTCAGAGCACCCATGAAAACAAACACCACATAGACTTGGAAAGACTCTAAAATTGACAACCACACCACAAACACATGCACATGAGGATCAAAAGGTCATTTAAGGTTGTAATGGGGTCAAGGACAAGGTAGAGGAAAGTATGGGATAAGTAGCTAAAACCCAAAGGAATAGAGGAGCAATGGGGAATAAGTGGGAAGTAAGAAAAAGTAGTAAACCCCAAAACCAAAATTAAAAATTAAGCATAAAAAGTAAACCCAAAACAAAATCAACCAAGTCCTCAAACCAATCCAAGTCTTCAAACCAAGACCTCATTTATTCAACTTCATTCTTTTTTTTTCTGTTTTTGTTTTTTTTTTCTTCGTTTTTTTTAACGTCAACAGTAGCATTTGAAAGCATTTGAAAAATAAAGCAACAATTAGGCAATATACATATATACATCAAGCATGGCTAAAACACATCATCAAGCATGGCCAACAAAAACATATCATCAAGTGAAACATACCCCCCCCCCCCCCCCCCCCCACACTTAATCCCAAAACAATTCCAAAGCTCCAAAATTCCTTAAGGGTAGGGTGAGATCATGGTTTTTCACTTAAGGCTTGCAATGAGCTTCAAAACAAAGAAAGGGGAACATAGGCTCAAAGGGGCTATCAAAGGAATTAATTCAAGGTAGGCTCATTTGGCTAGAGGCTTATAAGAACAAAATGCCTAAATCATCTCCCAACATGCATGTGAAGCAAGAAGTATCAACAAGAGTCAAGCCAAGGCTATTGTGCAAGCAACCAATGGGGTAAAACACACCGAATAAAATAGATGATGATGGCTCAAATTCTCACCAAGGGTAAATCTATCACTTCCAATTCGAACTTTCAAAACTAACTTGACATGCAGAGAAAAACAAGGATTTCAATTCACAAAATGCCAAGAAACTCCTATTTCAAAAACAATTACCCATCACCTGTACATAACCTATAATTCAAAGAGAAACATGCAATGTTGTACACAAAACATAAAACCAAAATAACAAAATTAACCTAGAAAACCTAAAAAAATTAAACTAGAAAACCTAACAAAATTAATCTAGAATACCCAAAAAAATTAAAGAACAATCTCCCCCCCCCCCCCTGACACTTAAACAAGACATTGTCTTCAATGTAGCACAATCACAAGATCAAGAGCAATCAAAATAATCAATAAAATTGGACAAGTGCAATAAAAGTAAAGAAGGAGACAGAAAAAGAAAACTCTCTAAGTCATGGTGGAAGAGAAGTAGGATGAAGTAAGGAGGTCTCCTCCACCATTGCATCCACTGAGGAGGGATTTGTGAGGAATGGTTTCCGCCAATGTCCATTGACCTTGAAGCTCTTATTTGTGGATTCACTTTTGATCTCAACACTCATGAGTCCGAGCCTAGAGTTATACAATAAAACTTTCTGTCCAACCATGAAGTCCTTCTTAGCTATCAAACTATCATGGAACTTCTTGGTCTTCTCCTTGTAGAATTTGGAATTCTCATAGGCTTCTAAATGGATCTCATCTAGCTCACTTAGTTGCAACTTCCTTTCCTCTCCAGCCTGATCAATAAAGAAGTTGCAGGTCTTTACAGCCCAGTAAGCTCTGTGCTCTATCTCTACAGGAAGATGACATGCCTTGCCGAAGACAACCTGATAAGGAGACATTCCTATGGGTGCTTTGTAGGCAGTCCTATGCGCCCAAAGAGCATCATCCAGCCTGGTGCTCCAATCTTTTCTATTCGGTTGCACAATCTTCTCCAAGATCCTTTTTATCTCCTTGTTTGAAATCTCAGCCTGCCCATTAGTTTGGGGGTGGTAAGGTGTGGAAATTTTGTGCATGACCCCATACTTTTTGAGCAAGGCATACATGGATCTGTTACAAAAATGGGTGTCTTGATCACTAACGATGGCTCTAGGGACTCCAAACCTGCAAAACAAATTAGATCTAACAAAATCCACAACAACCTTAGCATCGTTAGTTCTGGTGGGTTTGGCTTCCACCCATTTTGAAACATAATCAAAAGCAAGGAGAATGTAAACAAAACCAAAAGAGACAGGGAAAGGCCCCATAAAATCTATACCCCAGACATCAAACACCTCACAAAACAACATGAGTTGTTAAGGCATTTGTTGTCTCCATGAAAGTGAGCCGCCTGCTCTCTGACAAGGCTCACAAGTGCTACAGATTCTCCACGCATCCTTAAAGATGGTGGGCCAATAGAAACCGCAGTCAAGAACCTTGCGAGATGTCCTCTGTATGCCAAGATGGCCACCTGGTGCAGAAGAATGACAGAATTGCAGGATCGAGTCGATCTCATGGTCTGGAATGCATCTCCTAATAACTTGGTCACTGCACAACTTCCACAAATATGGGTCATCCCAAATATAATGTTTAGCATCACTCTTAATTTTATCATTTTGAGCTTTAGATGCTAAGGGAGGAAAAACAGAAGCAACCAAATAATTCACAATCTTAGCAAACCAAGGAGTGGGGAAGGAATCAGAAATACTATACAGAATGTACAAATGGTCATCCGGAAAATCATCCCAAATGGGTGAGTCCTCAGACGCATGCTCAATCCTACTCAGATGATCAGCCACGAGGTTCTGTGCACCGCTCTGATCACGGATTTCCAAATCAAACTCTTGGAGCCAAAGCATCCACCTGATCAATCTAGGCTTTGATTCAGCCTTCTTCAACAGGTACTTTAGAGCTGCATGGTCAGTATAAACAATAACACGAGTACCAAGTAAATATGTACAAAATTTCCCAAGAGCAAAAACTATCGCTAATAGCTCTTTCTTTGTGGTAGTGTAATTTGCTTGAGCAGCATCCAAAGTTCTGGAAGCGTAGTAGATCACCCGAGGCAACTTGTCAATCATTTGAGCAAGGACAGCCCCCAATGCATAATTGTTGTCCAATCAGGTGCCTGAATGATAGGGGTGGTAGTCACCGCATGCTTAAGGCAATCAAAAGCCTCTTTGCACCGGTCATCAAAATCAAACTCCACCTCCTTTTACAGCAGATTGGATAGTGGAAGGGCCACTTTGCTAAAATCCTTGATCAAGTGCTTATAAAACCCTGCATGACCAAGAAAAGGAAAAAACCTCTCGCACGTAAGAGGGGTAAGGCAATTGTGAAATAACATCTATTTTTGTAGGGTCTACCTCTATGCCCCTACTGGAAATGATATGCCCTAAAACTATACCTTGTTCTACCATGAAGTGACATTTTTCAAAATTCAGCACAAGGTTAGTTTCAATGCATCTATTAAGAACTCTATCCAAACTATCCAAACATGCATCAAAAGAGGATCCATAAATAGTAAAATCATCCATAAACACCTCTATGCAGCTCTCTAAAAAATCACTGAAAATGCTAAGCATACACCGCTGGAAGGTACCAAGGGCGTTGCATAGGCCAAAAGGCATCCTCCTATAGGCAAAAGTGCTAAAGGGACAAGTGAATGTGGTCTTTTCTTGATCCTCAGGAGCAATATGAATTTGTAAATAACCAGAAAAACCATCAAGAAAACAGTAATGAGACTTACCTGCCAAGCGCTCAAGCATTTGGTCAATGAATGGCAGGGGAAAATGATCATTTCTGGTTACCTGGTTCAGCCTCCTATAATCAATGCAGACTCTCCAGCTGTTCTGCACTCTTGTGGGGATAAGCTCATCCCTTTCATTCTTAATCACTGTGAGGTCTATTTTCTTAGGAACCACTTGGACTGGACTCACCCACTGGCTGTCAGAAATGGGGTACATGATTCCAGCTTGTAAGAGCTGGGTCACTTCTTTTTTCACCACATCTAGAATGACGGGGTTGAGTCACCGCTGTGGCTGCCTTACTAGCTTAGCTCCATCCTCCAAAAGTATCCTATGCATGCAGGTAGATGGGCTAATACCAGGAATGTCTGCTAAAGTCCATCCAATGGCTTTCTTGTGCTTCTTGAGAACTAGCAACAACTTCTCCTCTTGCTCAGCAGCAAGGGAGGCAGAGATGATCACTTGAAATTTTTCCTTGTCCTCTAAGTAAGCATATTTGAGGGTTGCTGGTAAGGGCTTCAACTCTGGTGTGGCTGGTGGTAGAACAATGGGAGGAACCATGGTAGGAGAAGAAGACGATTCCTCAGCCTGTACCTCATAAAGCAAGTCAGAAGTGTATGTACATCCTGCAACATGGTTAGTGCATTCTAACTCTAAAAAATCAACATCAAGAGGTACAACACCCAGAAAATCAGAACCAGACTCAAATTCAGATTCACTCTCAGCATAAAAATCAGATACAGGATCAAATTCAAACTCAGATTCAGATTCAATGCATAAGGAATGACAAGTATGCAGATCAGATAAAAATGGATGTTTCCTACCATGAAGAACAGAATCAAAATCAAACATATAATCATCAACAATCTGATCAATTATCTCAGCACGAAAAATAGAATGATCCTCAGTTGGATGTTTCATGGCATCAAGAATGTTAAAATGAACAACAATATCACCAAATTCCATAGACAATGTGCCAGCATAAACATCTATCTTGGTTCGGGCTGTTTTCATAAATGGTCTGCCTAAAATAATTGGAACTAAACCATGGAAAAATCCATCTTCCATATTAAGAACATAAAAATCAACAGGAAAAATAAGTTCACCAACCCGAACCAACACATCCTCTATGAAACCTACGGGGTAAGCAACACTTCTATTTGCCAAATGAATCACCACATTTGTAGATTGCAAAGGTCCAAGAGATAAAGAATTGAAAATGGACAGAGGCATGACACTAACTGATGCTCCTAGATCTAGCATGGCATTCTCAAATTTACTGTTTCCAATAATGCAAGGTATACAAAAAGTACCTGGGTCCTTACATTTCCCAGGAATGTGAGGAACAGATTTACCTATCAATGCTGACACATTTCTGCCCATACTAATCCTTTCATTTCCCTTGAGCTTCCTTTTGTGGGTGCACAACTCCTACTTGACATATCTTGGAATCTGCTTAATGGCATCTAGCAGAGGTATGTTCACCTCTACTTTCCTGAAGGTCTCCAAGATCTCCTTTTCCGCTTCTTCCATTTTTTTTGTTTGGAATTGCTCTAGGTGGGAATGGAAGAGGGATAGGCGGCTGCGGTAAGTCATAATTACTAGAAGAAGGTCCACTTGTATGAAAATTTTTGTTAGCAAGCTTTCTCTTTTGTGCAACTATCTCATCCTCTTTTTCAGGTGTAGAATGAAGCTTGACAGGTGCAGGTGCTGCTACTATTGAAGGCACTTGAATTTGGTTGCCAGACCTCAAGGTGATGGCACTCACATTTTTTGGATTCTGCACAGTTTGTGAAGGCAATTTGTCAGAATTTTGGGACTGAGCTTGGTTCAACTGAGTAGCCACCTGCCCCATCTGATTTGTCAGATGCTGAATGGAGGCTCTTGTCTCTTGCAGAAATTGCATATTCTGGATGGTCATTTGCCTCACTAACTCTTCTAAGGAAGGTTGAGGAGGGGCCTCAGTTGCTTATTGTCTTTCTTGTTGCTGCTACTGTATTGGAGGAGGAACATATGGCTTGCTTGGACCAGTAGCATTCTGGAAGGGCGGGACAGGCTATTGTTGTTGTGGAGGACTTGCCCATCTCAGATTTGGATGATTCCTCCAACCTGGATTGTATCTGTTGCTTGAAAGATCATAATTATTCTACTATTGTTGGTTTTGCTGTTGAGGAGGTCTATTATAAATATTTGCAACATAAGCTTCAGGTTGCTCATTGACTCTAGATTGCTGCAAAGAAGGACATAGATCTGTATGGTGATCTACCGAAGAACATAGACAACAAACTCTTGCAACAGGTGCAGATTTCTGATTCATGGCAAGCTGAGTCACTAGGTTGACCAAGGCATCAAGTTTTCTCTCAAGCTTTTTATTTTCAGTAGATGAAGAAGAATCCGTGGCCACCTCATGGACTCCTCTAAGAACAATAGCATTATTTCTTGCACTGAATTGTTGGGAGTTGGAAGCCATCTTCTCAACCAAATTCCTAGCCAGAGCAGGAGTCATATCACCAAGGGCTCCACCACTGGCAGCATCAATCATACTCCTCTCCATGTTGCTAAGTCCCTCATAGAAATATTGCAGAAGGAGTTGCTCAAAAATCTGGTGGTGAGGATAGCTTGCACACAATTTCTTGAATCTTTCCCAATACTCATACAAGTTCTCTCCACTAAGTTGCCTGATGCCTGAAATGTCTTTTCTAATGGCAGTGGTCCTAGATGCAGGGAAGAATTTCTCCAAGAACACCCTCTTAAGGTCATCCCAGCTGAAAATGGACCTGGGAGCAAGGTAGTATAGCCAATCTTTTTCCACTCCCTCCAGAGAATGAGGAAAAGCCTTTAGAAAAAAATGATCTTCCTGGACATCAGGGGGCTTCATGGTGGAACAAACAATATAGAACTCCTTAAGATGCTTATGAGGATCTTCACTTGCAAGACCATGAAACTTGGGTAGCAAATGTATTAGTCCAGTCTTGAGAACATATGGAATACCCTCATCAGGATATTGAATGCACAAGCTTTCATAAGTGAAATCAGGTGTAGCCATCTCCCTAAGAGTCCTCTCACGAGGTGGAGGTTGAGCCATGTTCTCAGTATGAAAATTAGTAGTGGAATGCTCAAAATCAGAATATTCAGAATCACCCTCAACAGAATGCTCAGAATGCTCAAAATGCACAGAATGACCAGGATGCACACTATGCCTAACTAATCTATGAAAGGTTCTATCTATTTCAGGATTAAAGGGTTGTAAATCGCCTGGATTGCCCCTAGTCATGCACTATATGCAACAAATAAAGTGTTTCTCCACAAGCACCTAACAAGGGGGTAAAACTACAGCTATACTCAAACGATATCAAAATAAGCTAAAATTTTGTGAGGAACACCCTAAAACCATGAAAAGATAGTACAAAAAATTTAAAACAAAAATTCAAAGTCTAACTATGAAAACTACCTAAGCAAAGTTTAGAAAAATTAGACAATAATACTTGAAAAATGAAAAAAAAATAAAAAAACTTAGTAAACGGCTGATTTTTCGAGTTTGGGAGACCCCTAAAGCTGGTTGTCATAGTATGGGAAATTTTTTTATACCCCAAATGCATATATAATAATAGTCATTCTGATACCCAGAGCAAAAGTTATGGTCGTTTTAAGTTTTGGTAAAAACAAGTTCCCAAAATTTTTGTCTCTCTCAAATACTGCCACACCATCCTGGTATTTTTCACACAAAATATGGATCAAAAGAAACTACCACACAAAAAATCAGCCAAAAATAGCAACTCTAACTATTAAAATAAAAATTGCCAATTAAATTGCAAAATCAGTCGCTAGTTCCCAATCACTAATCACTGTTCACAACAAAACACAAAGTTGAAACAGTCGCTAAACAGGGAACGCGACTGAAATGCAAAACAGAACGCTACACAAAACAAAACAACAGACACTCACAACCTAAACGACAAAGCTACACACACAAAAAAAACTAACCACTATTATGAACCTTTGGCCCACTACTCCCCGACAACGGCACCAAATTTGATTGAGGCCGTACCCAAATCAAATAAACATTAAAAATGCAGTATCTAGGAAGTGATCCTAGGTCGTCTCCCAACGAGCAATGGTCAACCAATGTTCATAATAAATAGTGATAAAACAGTAACGAATTGGGGAGGGGGGGTTGTTTGTTTTTGTAAATTAAACTGCAAACAAATTTGAATTAAAAAGATAATGGAATTAAAACAAGTTGTTTCCCCTTGATTCACAAGCAAGTCTCTTATCCTAGGTTACGAGAATTTATCCTTAATCAGTTCAACCACTTAATCCAACCCTAAATTAAATTACTAAGCAAAAATTAACATAAGGCTGTCATTATGTGATTAAGCAACAGATACACCAATTAATCATGAACGAAACTGATCATTAAGCATGAATGTAAATTAAGCGCAGATACAATTAATCAAGCACTAAGCATGCATGGATTAATAGCAACAAATACAGAGTAATTGGTGAAGAGGAAAAACTCATCAGAATTCAATAGTAATAACAAAACCTCAAAGAGAGTTGTGCTTGATCCTCAAAAGAAAACAACGCTGGAGACTTAGCCTTCCATTAATCAGTAGAAAACAAAATTGTAGATTGAAGTAGAAACGAAATTGCAGAAAACGAATTTTATTCTACGTGAATAGTGCGCATGAACAGTAAAAACTAGAATTCTAAAATCCTAGAATTATTCTCCTCTCCAAAAACTTTCTCACTAAAACTAAAACCCTGGTGCTGTTATATAGGTCCTCAGCCCCAAAGCTTACAAATCTATTTTAAGTCTAAGCCCATAAATGAAATAAAATAAAATTTGGACAAGAAAAGATAAGATTGGATGAAATAAAATCTGGATGAAATAAAATCTGGATAAGATAAGATTTGATAAAATAAAATTGTCTGCTCTCTTCAAGTCCAAGCCCAATTCTGGATTCAAGCCCAATTGCTTATAATTCTCCTGAAATTAAATTAAAAACAAAAAATTAGTCAAGTAGGCCCAATTGATAAAACTGCATAATTAATTTGACAATTAAGGCTAATCAGTAATTAAAATGGTGACAAAAAGGGTTAAGAAATAGGAGAAAATAATGACACATCAGTGGGTCCCAATCTGAATCGTTTGATCTAGAAATGAGAGATCGATTGAAGGATATGATTTGTGACCCTGGACAAGAGTCTTTTCAGCAAGTACATGCCCCTATGTATGAAGGATTGTAGAGTGATTCAAAGAAGCCTTTATATACAGGGTGCAAGAATTACTTCACTGCTTCAAGTAGTGTACGATCTGCTTCCAGAGAAAAACACGTTGCCTAAAAGTTACTATCAGCCAAGAAGATATTGTGTCCGATGGGTATGGAGTATCAGAAGATTCATGCTTGCCCGAATGATTGCATACTGTACTGGCATGCATTCGAAGAAATGTCCAAATGCCCTAGGTGTAGGGCGTCACAGTACAAAGTAAAGGATGATGAGGACTGCAAATCTGATGAAAACTAAAAGAAGGGCCCTCCAGCAAAGGTGTTGTGGTATCTTCCCATCATTCCAAGGTTTAAGCGTCCTTTTGCTAATAGAGATGACACAAAAGACCTTACCTAGCATGAAAATGGGAGAAACTCTGGTGGAATGGTCCGTCATCCGGCTGATTGCTTGTAGTGGAAAAAGATTGATGGTTTGTATCCGAATTTTAGGAAAGAGGCAAGAAATCTTAGGCTTGGACTAGCCAGTGATGGAATGAATCCATATGGCAATTTAAGCACTCAACACAGTTCATGGCCAGTTCTACTAGTAGTTTATAATTTGCTTCCTTGGTTGTGCATGAAGCAAAAATACATGATGTTGTCTATGATGATATCGGGCCCAAGACAGCCAGGAAATGACATTGATGTTTATCTAAGTTCGTTGATTGAAGACCTGAGAAAGTTGTGGGACGAAGGGGTTTTAGTGTTTGATAGGTTTCGCAAGGAGACTTTTCAAATGCGTGAAATGCTTTTTTGTACCATTAATGGCTTTCCAGCATATGGGAATCTCAACGGTTACAGTGTTAAGGGTCATCATGTATGCACCATCTGTGAAGAAGACACAAGCTACATACAACTAAAACATGGTAGAAAAACAGTGTACACTAGGCATCGCCATTTTCTAAAACCTCATCACCCTTATAGGAAATTGAAAAAAGCATTTAATGGAAGTCAAGAGCACAAACTGCGCCGATACCGTTGACTGGTGAGCAGGTCTTCCAGCAGGTTGAACACCTGAATACTGTATTTGGAAAGACCTAAAGGAAGGATAAAAGTAAGACTTGCATATGGAAGAAGAAGTCCATTTTTTTTATCTTCTGTACTGGTCTGATCTAGATATTAGACATTGTATTGATGTTATGCATGTGGAGAAAAATGTATGTGGTTGTGTCATTGGGACGCTCCTTAACATTCAAGGCAAGATGAAAGATGGTCTGAATACCCATCAAGATCTAGCTAACATGGGTATACAATCACAACTGCATCTAAGGTCTGATGGCAAAAAAACTATACTTGCCTCCAGCTTGTCATACTTTGTCTAGAAAAGAGAAGATCAGTTTTTGTCAGTGTTTGCGTCGGGTCAAAGTCCCACAAGGATACTTTTCAAATATTAAGAGCCTTATGCAGTTGAAGGAGCTTAAGCTGGTAGGGTTAAAGTCCCATGATTGTCATGTGTTGATGCAATAATTGTTAGTCGTGGCCATACGAGACACTTTGCCTAACAAAGTCAGATTAGTCATAACTCGTTTGTGCTTTTTCTTCAATGCCATATGTAGCAAAGTCCTTGATCCTGTCAAGTTTGATGACCTGCAAAATGAGGCTGCAATTATACTGCTCCAGTTGGAGATGTATTTTCCTCCTGCTTTCTTTGACATCATGATTCACTTAATTATTCATCTGGTCAAAGAAATCAAATGTTGTGGTCTTGTTTATTTGTGGTGGATGTACCCAGATGAGCGATACATGAAGATCTTAAAAGGGTATACCAAGAATCTACATCATCCGGAAGCATCTATGGTTTTTGATAATGTTAACTAACTCAAGTTTTTCTCTTTACAGGACCATGGCTACTCCACCTGCCTCGCTTCCTCCTCCTCCTCCTCCTCCTCTACAGTACCATCAACGTCTCTGTCTACCTTGAAGCAAACACGCAAAGCCACACGGCTATGATCCTTGGCCACTAACCACCTGGGGTAGAGAGACCAGTGGTCCACGTCGATCCTGCGACCGACAAGGCCGATGGTCCCCACAAAAAGAAATTAAGAACATATTTGGGGATTATCACTCGTGATAAGGTCGACATGACATTCGAGACCTGGAAGGAAGTTCCTGCTGCTCAGAAGGATTTGATATGGGAGGATATTCAGGTATTTTAGTTTTCTTCTTTGATTTTCTTTATTAGCCAAAATTTTTAATTTACTAACAATTTGCCCTAATTTATTGTTTGTCATGTGGAATTTGAAATCCCTGAAGGTTCTGACAGTAGGATAAAGAAGAAAGTTCTTCAAACTGTTGGTGAGTGGTGGAGGCATTTTAAATCTGATTTGACAAGGAAATGGGCACTTGCAGCCGACAAGGACGGTGTGGATGACACTGTCTGTAAAAAAATGACATTAGCAAGGAGAAATGGGCCAGTTTTGTCAAACCCGTAGAGACCCCTCGTGGGAGGTATGTTCTTTGTCATTTTAATTATTTTCCACAAAAAATTCACTTCTTATAATTCATTGTAGTAATGACTTTCATTAATGTTCGATTTTTGCAGGATGTGCGGAAAAAGGCATAGGCCATCCAAAAGCAAAACACTACCCCCCACGTGTTGTCTTGTGGGGGTTATGAATATTTAGAACAGAAGCTCATGGCTGAGAAAACAAAGAAAAGACTGGAGGAAACTGCTCAGTCCGGAAGCACTAAGGGCGTCATTGACCCTCCATCTTCCATTAGACGACACATGAAGTGAAAGATAGCCCGCACCAAGAAAACTAGGCAGATGATGTCATTGTAAGTCATTTTCAATTAAGAATTGTAATTATCTTTGTTTATTTTGTGAATGCCTTGGACAAATATATGTGTTATGTACAGGATTCTTTGGAAGAGCAGGCGTCACAGGGTTCGTTTGTCCCCCATGGACGTCAAGATCTCCTGACTGCTGCCATTGGGCGACCAGAACACCTTGGCCGTGTGCGTGCTACTGGAGCCGGTGTCACCATCAAGCAATACTTCGGATCGGCTCCACAAAGCTCCTGCAGTTCCTCCTCCATGCCTCCCGAAAAACTCAAGCAGCTGACTCAACAAATCAGGGACTAGCTGGAGGAGTCGATCATAGAAAAAGTGACTCGGCAGCTGATGTTATCCTTCAGCCAATGCAGTCCCAGTTGCAATCACAGATCCAATCATAGGGACTTGCACTACCTCCGAAGCTTGAGATTGGTCCTTGTCATACCCTAATTTCGTCCGGGGACCATTGTTTGTTGGCATGCGACTTTCGCTTGACCACCTCAAAATGTTTAACACCCATCGTTGTGGAATTCGTAAAGTTTCGAGATGTTTCAAGAAGAAACCGGTCAAAAACACGAAAACGGGAGTGTTTTTAGCAAAGTGGGGTGTGTGTAAATAAATTGTTACACTAGAATTTCATCCGAGGACCATTGTTGATCGCTTCCGAAGGCTTAACACTCATCATGGTGGAATCCATAAAGTTTCGTGAAATTTCGAAAAGAAAACAGCCAAAAACACAAAAAATGGGGGGTGAACTTATCAAGATAGGGTGTAAATAGCAATTCGAATCTAGGCCCTTCCAGCCCATTTTGGAAATTGGGTTGCTTAAGGAGGAAGAAACTGGGCGGCAAGCTCCTCCACGTTGAAAAATGGTTTTCATGGCTTTCATGGCTTCCGTAAAATTTCCGAAAACCTTGGGTAAACATATTTCACTTAACATTGGTGAAAGGGAAGAGAAAAAAAGATGAAAATTAAATCGGAAACACTTCCGTAAGGCTTCCGTAACTTTTCTGTAAAGTACGAAATGAGGGGTGAACTTAGTAATTGGGGTGCGCTTAGAAATCTTCCTCAAGAAGCCTCTGGGCGACAAGCACCTCCCTTTTTTCCTATAAATAGGGGAAAGGGGGGCTGTTTCAAAATATTATGGACCCCTTGGCTATGCATTTTGGCTGTTTTGGGTGAAAATGTGTTTTCGTGAAGAAAATCCAAGCCGAGGTGCTTCCGTAATGCTTCCGTAAGTGATTCTGTGAAAATTCTTCATCGTTCTTCACCGTTCTTCGTTCGTTCTTCATCGTTCTTCAGTCTTCAGCCGGTAAGTTCCCGAAATCGAATATTTCAATTCATTCTATGCACCCATAGTGGTCCCTACTTGTTTTGTGTACTTTCACTTTAATTTCGCTTACTTTCAGTTTTCTTTTCTTCTGCTTTAACGAGCTTTTTACCGTTTATTTAAGCCGTTTTCCCACCTAATAAATGATAAAATGAATTTCAACCGATCATTTGTGTTGTAATCTCATTTAATCACCGTTAAAACAAAATCTAACCTGATCGTTCACGATGTAACCTCGATTAAACAAAAAAAAACAAAATAATAATAAAATAATCAAAATATCTTGAAAAAAAATAAAATAATCGAGAAAAATCAATCGGACGTTTTTCTTTGAAAGTTTGCTTGAATTAATTGACTAATAATCAAAGTGAAACCAAGGCTAAAATCAATTCACAAATCAAGCTTTGTCCGCAAAAATCACTAAAAACTGTTTTAAGGTCCAACGCCTTAAACGGTTCTCTTTGCTTTTATCGGTTAACATGGACCATTCAAAAGCATAAAATCAACATGTAACTTTACCACTTTTGCAAGAACTACGTAGGTCTGATTTCCTCATCGCAATTGAGGATACGTAGGAGCAAAAGCCTCGCTTTTGTCGACCACCCCAAGAGATCGTTAATGGTCTAACGCCTTAACGTTTCTCTACTTTCAAAAACCAAGAGATCGTTAATGGTCCAACGCCTTAAATGACCTTTTGTTCGGTTAAAATATATCTTGCGAAAAAATATATAAACAACTTAACCAACGTTCAGTTCTGAAAGAACTACGTAGATCTGATTTCCTCATCGCAATTGAGGATACGTATGAGCGAGGGAAACACCCTTGTCGACCACAAAAAGATAAAAAATACCAAAGGCATAAAAATACATAAAAACGTAAAAAAAGGGAAAATAAAACAAATCGAAGACATGATATTGCACACTTGGTTGAAGGTTGCCGTCCCTTGTGACGGACGCGTGAGGTGCTAATACCTTCCCCGTATGTAAAAACAACTCCCGAACCCTTCACGATTAAAGTTCGTAGACCACACCTTTCCGGTTTTTCCGACGTTTTCCTCAAATAAATGTTGGTGGAGACTCCGCGCGCCTTCCTTTCTTGGAAGACGCACTCGTGAGCCCTGCGTCGCCCTCCCACCGAAGGGTAGGTTGCGATAGTCCCTCAGCTGCTCGTGTCAGCACAAAGGGGAGTTGTGTTGATCCCTCACCGACCGATCTAGAGATGGGTGACTCAAACAAATGCAGGTTGTACATCGAAGACAATCCTTCCCGCTTGGTTTCCCTAGGAAGAATTTATGAGGGATCCACAGCGGTTCACAACATCCCTTTGTTGCATGGCCAAGTTAAGGTAGGTGTTGTGGAGGTTAAAGATGCAGAGGCTCTCGTTCCTGTACCCACTGACGAGGTTAATTTAGTGGGGCAGACACTTAACATCTTCCTTGCTTGGCTAACACATATCGTGAAGCGTGTATCAAAACAAGTATTTTACTCTCATTATATGCTTATTCTTTTCAATTGAATTATTCCTTGTAATTAAATTATGTTAATTAACTATGTTCGATAAATAGATAGTTGTGTCTCCAGGAAAACCTCCAGATAGGTCAGATCATGAGGTCGATGATCCCCTATATCTGATGACATTGACCATCTCACAACTTTTCTTGAAGCCTCTCCAGGTTATGTGGGATGCTACTGTGTTCAGGGTGCTTAATCAAGACTTCCCATTGTACATCAAGCACAAACATCTCTCTGAAATTGCACACGGTAGTCAATGTCTCAGCATATCTGTTATACAGTTGTGGATTCTGTAAGTCAATTTACATTATTGTTAATCACCGAAGTTATTGTTTTAAATTCATACATAATTAACTTTGCCTTAACAACAACAGGCATCTGACTGAGACAAGTATGTGAGTGGGGAATTTCGATGTGTATGGATTCCTCGAGCCACAGTCCATTCAGAGATCTGGGCAATCATAATTTGAATCGGAAAGTTACATCAAGAGTTAGATGCAGAGTTCAAAACGCAATGTCTACCTTGGAGCCTACCTGAATGGGTAAGTGAAACTGAACAACTGAATTTAAATAATGTATAATACAACAATCTTTGATATTCTTCTCCACTGCAACGGACACTGGCAAATGGTCATCATTTTGCCTAAGGAAAACCTTGTTGTCTAGTTTTATTCCTTGCATAACAGGCCAAACAACTACCTTAAAGGAATAATTAACAGGTCAGTGTTGTTTTTCAATACATTTGCATTAGCATAACTCAACAACATCAATATTTTAATGTTCCTTGTATTCAACAGTTCTTTGAAAGGACTTGATGATACTCCACAACCTAAACCCAAGGCTAGTGCTAGGTGGATTGTTGTTAAGGTACGTGATTTAAATAAAACTTCTACTTATATATATTTTATGTGTTTGTGCACTAATTGTAGTTAACGTTAAATATCCAAATTTCATTATGTATTTATACTGTAATAGACAAAAAGGAAGCATTGAGTGTGGCTACTACGTGATGCACTGGATGTCCACTATAATCTTAGGAAGTTTTAGGAATAATTGGGAAACGATAATTGTTTATTTCAAACAAATTTTATTTTCTTGTCATTTGAATTACATTATTAACTTATGTTTTATTTGATCATGTAGTATTTTAATGATGTTAGACAATTGGAAGCAGACAGATTGAAGGCGCTTCGCATCCAGTAGGCACAATATTATCTCAAAGTTAGAAATGAAAATTAGGATGTTAGGGAACTTAGGATGTTAGGGAACTATTTCATTTTAGGTTACTTAATTAGTTTACTACCTTGCTTTACATTTTTGCCAATTGCTATGTCATTTTAACATTGAATATTCTTTATTGATAGTTATTAATAAATTATTTATTCAGTTATCAATTGATAGTTTACTATAGCTTTATGCTAAAAACTGTTTGGAAGCAGAATGTAAATGATATATGTTGTGATGTGTTGTCTGATTTGAATTTTACAGGTTAAATTTTGGGTTTTTTTGTAAAAATAGAAAGTGTATTTAAAAAAAACCTAAAAACAACATCGGTTTTTTTTACAAAAATCGATGTTAAAAAAAAACCGATGTTGACATACAACTTAACATCGGTTCTTCAAAAAACTGATGTTGGTTGTGTATATTAACATCGGTTATCGTAAAAAACCGATGTTAATATCCAAAACGTTAACATCAGTTTCTGTAAAAAATCGATGTTAACTTATACATTAACATCAGTTTCTAAAAATACTTAACATTGATTTTGTACAAAACCGATGTTAACTTATACATTAACATCGATTTTTTTACTGGAATCGATGTTAACATTTTGAACTTAACATCGGTTTTCTGAAAACCGATGTTAATCTATAAGTTAACATCGATTTTGTATAAAAACCGATGTCAACTGTCAACATTCATACATTTTTTTGGTGTAATTCTTATTATATAACATCGGTTATTTAGATAACCGATGTTGTAAATTTTACATTTTTAAAAAACCGATGTTAACCATAATACTTTCAACATCAGTTAAAAACCGATGTAGAAAGTCATAAATAACCAATGTAAAAAGCATATTTTCTAATAGTGTAGGTTTCTCTGATTTCTTCTAGTTCTAATTCGCTAGATCTTCAGAATGATCTGTATTGTACAATTTGCCTAGAATATTTTATGTACCAATGATGGTGCTAGAGAAGTGCATAAAACACTATGTTTTCCCAAAAGTCTCAATGTTTTCTTTTATATATAATTTAACGTTTATAAGCTACATTTTTTTTGGTTGCTTCATTGTACTCATTTTCACTGTATTATCATCAGGACGGGGTAGAGGCAGAGGCAGCTATCAGTCAGATGCTCCAAGAGGGCGTTTCAATCCAAGGAACTTTGGCAGGGGACATGGCGAGGATGGCAGTGATAGGGAGTATAACAAATCGAAAGGAAGTGGTAGAGGCAGAGGCAGCTATCAGTCAGATGCTCCAAGAGGGCGTTTCAATCCAAGGAAGTTTGGCAGGGGACATGGCGAGGATGGCAGTGATAGGGAGTATAAAAAATCGAAAAGAAATGGTTTCTATTGACCAATTCCCTGCCAAGAGAGGGGAAATTCAGGGCATCATTAAGTACCGAGAAATGGGTAGATTCTTGCTGTGTCCTGAGTCAACAAAAAACTTAAGCCAGAGAATCCAATTTTGGGTCCAGATATTTCAAACTTTAAATGTTGGGATTCAATTTCAAATATTGGGATTCAATCAATCAGTTGAATTTCATTCTAACAGACAATCATTAATCCTAACCACATACATTCTATTCATGTAGAGAAATTACTGTATAGAGAAGAGCAGAATCCCTTTGTGTTCCCATACTCAAAATCATGATGAAAACTAGATGCAGAAGCATACTTGGATTAGCCATAATGGAATGATGATGATGAAAGGTTGATCAAAAAATTGATTTTATGATCTTCCAATTGTAGAGAGCCATTTCCCTTATCTTTTCTTCTCTGAATGTTTCTTTTCTGACGGGATAAAGAGAAATTGTACGTGTTGGGTTGCGTTATGTTGCTCTCTACAAATGGGACCATAACCCCCTTGTATTGGTAACTGCCATCAGTTACCCCAAACTAGATAATTATAATCTGGCCCCTCATCAAATTATAATATCACTGATATCTACACAATTAGCCTTTCATGACATATATGCCCTCAACCATACTTTTATATTGATTAGACCACTTTAATATTTTGGCTAATTATATAATGGCCATAACTCATTCAATTATGAGATATATATATGTATGACCCAAAATTACTAACAATCTCCCACTAGTCACAAATATATATATATATATATATATATATATATATATATATATATATATATATATATATATATATATATCCCTACAATCCTTATGAATGTGTTAGACTTTATGAGCTCAAAATTTGCCATTACATGCCTTGAGCATATTCCAAAAATCTTGTCCATTGATTACATCAGCATGTAGAACCAAAGCAGCTTTCATTGTATCAATCACAACTAAACCCATCAATGATTAGTAATGCTGACAGAATCAAATGACATAGACTCATCATGAAATGTGTAGCATGAAAATTACGTGAAGATGGTCTATACACGTCTATTTTCAAATGGTCCTACTTTACCTTAATGAGATCATTTAATAACCTTAATGTACAAAGTGTAATAACTGAATAATAAACCATATATATTTAATCAAATATATCCAAAAGTCAATTTATGCATACATAAAATCTAACATAGAATATAAAATACATAAAAGTCACTAACTCCCACTAAACCAAAGATTCCTCGAACTGTAAAACACTCATGTGAGCAACATGCTCATGAAAGACCTTGGGTGGAAGTCCCCTAGTAAGAGGATCTGCTATCATGGAGTTTGTCCCTAAGTGTTCTATGGAAATTTGTCCACTTTGTACCCTTTCCTTAACAACTACGAACTTGATGTCAATATGCTTCAACTTGGTCGAGCTCTTATTGTTGTTAGAATACAATATAGGCGATTTGTTGTCTCAATATAACTTAAGTGGTCTTTCAATTCCTTCCATAATTTGCAGCCCTGTGACAAATGTTTTTAGCCATATTCCATGATTTGATGCCTCATAGCATGCCACAAATTCTACCGCCATGGTGGATGAAGTAGTAAGGGTTTGCTTGGCACTACGCCAAGAAACCGCACCACCGGCTAACATGAAAATGTAACATGAAGTGGATCTCAAACTATCTAGGCATCCTGTAAAATCCGAGTCAGAATACCTAGTGATCTCCAACTGATCTGACCTCTTGTATGTGAGCATATAGTACTTTGTTCTCTTCAAATACCTCATAACCCTTTTGGCTGCTTTCCAATGATCCATTCCTGGATTGCTCAAATATTTGTCTAATACCCCAACTATGTATGCTATATCTGGATGCGTACATACTTGGGCGTACATCAAACTCCCTAAGCTGATGCATAGGGAATCTTTTGCATTTCCTGAATTTATAAATTTCCTTTTGGGCACAGTTTGAGACTAAACTTGTCTCCCTTAGCAACTGGAGTATCCCTGGATTTACATTCCTGGATGCCAAACCTTTTAAGTACCTTTTCGATATAGCTTCTTTGTGATAATCCTAGAATACCCCGAGATCAATCTCGGTGTATCTGAATTCCTAATACAAAGGAGGCGTCACCAAGATCTTTCATTTTGAAGTTTCTTGATAGAAATCTCTTGGTTTCGTGCAACATGCCTATATCTAGTGGCAAACAATATGTCATCAACAAATAAGACCAGGAAAAATGTATTTATTCCCACTAAATGAGAGAATTACTTGATGAAATTTGTGATACCATTAACGAGATGCATGTTTTAGCCCATAAATGGATTTTGTCAATTTGCAAACCATATTCTTTGGGTCTCCTGACACAAAGTTTTCTGGTTGCACCATATAAATTGTTTCATCAATGTTGCCATTGAGAAATGCCATCTTGACATCTATTTGATAAAGCTCCAAATCATAATGTGCAACAAGAGCCATGATTATCCTAAAAGAGTCTTTCGATAAAACTAGAGAGAAAGTCTCTTTAAATTCAATCCCTTCCTTTTAGGTATAGCCCTTTGCTACAAGACGAGCCTTATACCTCTTCATATTACCTTTGGAATCCCGCTTGGTCTTAAATATCCATTTGCAACCAATGGGTTTCACACCTTCTGGTAATGGGACAAGTTCCCAAACCTTGTTGTCTTGCATGGACTTATACTCCTCATTCATTACTTCAATCCACTTTTCTGAGTTGGAATCTTGCATGGCTTGATGGAAGTTGACTGGGTCATCTTCCATCATACCATTATTTTCCTCATGTTCCTGGAGAAATACCTTATAATCATCTGGAATATCACTTCTCCTTTCTCTTGTAGATCTCTGCAAAGGTATTGGCTCATGAAGCATAGGTTCTTGAGGATCTTGAGTTTGTTCTTCATGAACGACTAAATTATCTTGAGTGGGGGATTCAATAACAATATCTTGTAGAGGTTCCAAATTTTCTTTATCAAAAGCAACTGTATGAATCAGTTATGGAATTGTTACTGATTCTTCCTCTAAGACAAAGTCTCTAACCTTATTCTTCCCTCCAAACTCAATATCCTCAAAGAATGTGATGGTTCATGTCTCAAAAATTGTCTTTAATTTGGGATCATAAAATTTATAGCCCCTGGATCTTTCAGAATAACCAATAAAGTAGCTACTCACTGTTCGAGAGTCTAATTTTCTTTCATTTGGCTTATAAGGCCTTGCTTTAGCTGGACATCCCCATACATGAAAATGTTTTAGACTAGGCTTTCACCCAACCCAAAGCTCATAAGGTGTTTTGGAAGCTACCTTGGTTGGCACTCTATTTAGAATGTAAGTTGCAGTCTTTAGTGCCTCTCCCTAGAGTGACTCTGGTAAGTTAGAATAACAAATCATGCTTCTTACCATATCCTTAAGAGTTCTATTTCATCTTTCAGCCACACCATTCATGCTAGGTGACCCCGACATGGTGTACTGTGGGACGATTCCACATTCCTCTAGGTACCTGGCAAAAGGCCCCGGATGTTGTTCACCTGAACCGTCATATCTGCCATAGTATTCACCACCATGGTTAGATCTGACACACTTTATTCTTTTGTGGAGTTGATTTTCAACTTCAACTTTAAATGTTTTGAATACATCCAAAGATTGTGACTTTTCATGTATAAGAAACAAGTATGCATATCTGGAGTAATCGTCTATGAATGATATAAAATATTGTTGACCATTCCATGAAAGTGTATGAAATGGCCCACAAATGTTTGTATGTCTCAATTCCAAGACGTCTGTAGCTCTATATGCACCCAATTTCTTGCTTTTGGTTTGTTTACCTTTAATGCATTCAACACAAACATGAAAGCTTGTGAAATCAATGGAATCTAAGATTCCATTTGACACAAGTCGTTCAATTATGTTCTTAGAAATGTGACCTAAGCGCTTATGCCATAATGATCCTGAGTTTGTATTATCAATTCTACGCTTAGTACCACACAATTATGCATTAAAGGATTCACCATAGGAAGTTGCAGTATCAAGTAAATATAGATTATCATTAACCAAGAGTGAACCAATTCCAACAATAATTAAAAGACAACCTGAACACATTGTTTCCAAATGAACACAAATAACCCAATTTGTCCAAATAAGAAACTGAAACCAAATTTCGTCTAAATGACGGTACAACAAAAGTGTCTTTCAAATCCAAATAAAAACCAGTACATAATAATAATCTAAAGTGCCCTATAGCTTCCACTTCCACTGATTTACCATCTCCAACATAGATCCATCTTTTAGAATCAATTGGCTTCCAGTAGCTTAGGCAACCCTGCATTGAAACACTAATGTTAGTAGTGGCACCAGAATCTAACCACCAAGTGTTTCTAGGTACTAAAGCTAAATTGACCTTAAATAGACTAAAGTAAGAAACATACCCTTCTTTGCACGCCAAGCATGATATTTGTTACATTTCTTCTCTACATGTCCACGCTTACTGTAAGAGAAAAAGTTGTCACCCTGATTTTGTTTCTTTTGTCCTGGACCCTTAACAACTTCATTCTTGGGCTCCTCAGTCCTTTTTCTTTTGCCTTTGTCTTTAGAGGTACTCACAACATGAGCACTTTCAGTCCTTTCTTGCTTCAGCCTTTCCTTTTCTTGCACACGGTATGAAATGAGCTCATTAAGAGACCATTTCTCCTTCTAACAGTTATAAGAGATCTTAAACTGACTAAACTGTGAAGGTAGAGAAATCAACACTAAATGAATAAGCAAGTCTTCTGATAGCTCAAGCTTTAGTGCCCTTAAATTTGAAGCAATATTTGCCTTTATACTTCATGGAAATCAAGTTCTGAAGGAAAGTACTTGTTTCTGCCTTATCGCTTTTTGCAAAGCACTTTTCAATTTCAGCAAGGAATTCTTTGACACTAGTTATATCATCTGAAATAGTGCCCCTAAAGACCTCAAGAATGCCACGCTTAATGATTAAAAGACTCATGCAATTTGAGTGATCCCACTTCTCATGAAGTTTTCTCTGTTCAGAGGTACTAGAATCCGTAGGAGAAGGGGGTTTCTCAATCCTTAATGCAAGGTCTAGATCCATGCAGCCAAGAACAATTTGCACGTTCTCTTTCCAGTCCTTAAAATTTACACCATTAAGAATTGGAACCGAATTCAGATTAGCAGATATAGAAGCAACAACTAAAAAGATCAAAACAAATAATACAATAAGCTCACATAACAATAATCAATACATTTAAATAATGGTATATCTTATCTCAAGATATCTAGAGCACCGTTAATATCAAGTCTTTGGACAGTGGTATTAATTGCTAGTGGTATCCTTCTTGTAATGTTCAAACATTGATAATAAAAGCATATTGTTAGATTTCCCATATGGTTACTTTTTGTCCAATTTTTCTCCAACAAATATGTTCAAGGGAAATCCGATTCACCAGAAAGTGCCCTGGGTCGTCAAGTATTTAAAATTAAAATGGAATGATCAGAGTATCGAACACAGGGAACTTATTAGACAAAGTTTTGTTCAGAAGTAAAGCATTGTTGAAACAAACATTGATAATTGATGGTTAAAACAGAAATAAACTAATCCTATAGTAAAACAATAAATGCAACTAAGTAAAAGTTTGACAACAATAGGTAAAAGGCATTGGGTCTTTCTAACAAACAAGTTGATGCACATGAGGATATTTCTCCAATTAATCATGTTCTTGTGTTCTATGTTGTAGCCTAAAATACTAAACCTCGATCCCTAGTTAGGCTGAATTAATCCAAGCTTCGTCATCAGATCCCTCTTGTTGGACTAGGCTTAATTTAAACAGCCCTCGTAGGTTTAGACTAATTTAATCCAAGCTTCATCCCCAGATCCCTCATTTAAGACTAGGCTTGACTTAAACAGCCCTCACAGGTTTAGCCTAATTTAACCTAAGCCTCGTCTGTAGATCCCTCGTCTGTAGCCTAATTTAAAGATAATTACAACAATTGTTCCTTAGAAATCACCAACAAGGGTGTTTAGCCAATCATTGCAGAAAAATCCTAACACAAATGAGATTGAGAGTACATAATAATTGTTCCTTACACAAGAAGGGGGATCCCTCCTCCTCCTCTTCTCAGCACCTCACAATCACTCTACAGCTCACCGATCCCTCTTTAATTGAAGAACCCTAGGCTTCTCTCCAAAGCTACTCCTCTTGCTGCCTCTAGAGCTTCTATCTCGAAATTAGCACTGTGGTGTCAATTTCGTACTCTGTGTTGTACAAGCTGTTACCCGCATTATGAGCAAAATAGGCTTTAAAAAGGCTCTGAAATCGCAATGTCTTGCTTAGCGCCACTGTCGCGCTTAGCGCGAGTAAGTGGATTTGAGCTTAGTGCTAGTCATGCGTTGAGCCTGGCTAAAGACAACAATCGCGCTTAGCGCGAGGCCTTGACTTTTGAGCTCTATCAGATTCCTTTGTCATGCTAAGCGCGCTAAAGCTGTACTTAGCGGTGGATGCGCGCTAAGCTCACATGGTCCGCTTAGCGTGACTGCTCCTTTTAGCACTTCAAGAATCAGCCTCATTTAAACTTGAAATTATGCAAATTTTATCATTAAATCACATGGGAAATACTCTAAAGACAACTATAGAAACAAAACAAGATTTATATACAAATTCCTACAAAATAACTATAAATTGGGGAAACTATACAAGTTTTGGAAAATATTTTCTATACAAAAGTTAGTCGTATAAGACGACTAACAAACTCCCCCAAATTTACAATTTTGCTTGTCCTCAAGCAAAGAAAGAACAATTCACTTGTCCTCAAGTGACAAAATATAGTGGTCAATCCAAATGGTGTTTGCTTCACAGAAAAATTTAATCATATGAAATGAATGTTATGGAATGCTTCAATTAAATGCCCTTCACAAACATGTAGCTTTTCGATGATAGGAACATATTTATTAGAGTCATAACTGAAATAAGCAAGTGAGAATGACAAATATCAAGGAAGGATCATTAACCAAAGCCTCACAATCATTGTTTCACTCAAGCACAAGTGTTTAGGCTCATTCCATCATAAACAACTAACACAAGTCCCAACCTTTGCATTTCATCTCATGCCATACAGAAATAAACACACAAACTGAATCCGAAGGACTTTCTCGGCTTGTACTGAGGCTAGGCTGCCAACAAATCATGGTTTTTCTAGGATTCAAAAGCTTAGGTTCTTGGAGAGCATTTATCCATAGATAAACCTTTACTTTTCATTCATTCCCATCCCATACTTGCCTTTTATTGAAGCACTTAGCTTCATTTCATTACTTTGCAGCACACACACTTAAACACTTTTATTTGTACTTACAGTTTATATATATATATATATATATATGTGTGTGTGTGTGTGTGTGTGTGTGTGTGTGTGTGTGTGTGTGTGTGTGTATGTAGAAACAATATGTGCATGCTATTTACTTGGACCATTTCAATTCTTACCCAGTATTTTCCCCCAAATTTGGGACAAATTTTCTTTGAACCAAGCTTTTTGTTGATGATGCTCTCCTACAACCTAAGACAAGGTAGTAGGAGATAACACTGTATAGGCTCAAGGTTCAACCAATCAATAATTCATTCAACTCAAATAAGGGATAATTCATTCAAGCACAAGGTCATCTTTTTGGCTAAGTAGCTATCACAATCAAAACATGGCCTTCATCATCCTCAATTCATGCATTCAGTCTATACTTCAAAGATTCATGCAAAAATCAGTACTAAATAATAGTTGTTGCTCTCAAAATTTAAGGATCACACTCTCATCGGGATGTGGTTAATGCATTCCTTCACAATCAATCTGACAAACTAACTAACATTTTCTGTCATATTTCTAATCACATGTTCTTTCTCTTCTAATAGCTGCAAGCTTGATCAAGAAAAAAGAATCTCAACATTTCAATCCACTCAATTCATACAATTGATCCATTCAAGTCATTCAAAACAAACCACTGAAACATGATTCAATCATTTCACTATTCAAACAAGCTTTTATACAAGCTACAAACACTCAAACAACTGAAATTTAAAAGACTGAAATTTAAAGACTGAAACATAAAGCATAAAATAAACTGAAACAGGATAATAATAAATTGTTCAAAATCTAGGAATATAAAATTCTTGTCAATCGTCCTGCTACGGATCCTCCGCATGCTCGTTCAGATCCAACACCGGAGTAGCTGATGGATCTTGTGAAATAGGATGCTCTGGCTTCGATGTTGGAGCATATGGCTGTGAATCAGCAAGAACTGGAGATGGTGATGGTGATGCTGCCTCCTTCTAATCAATCTCTGCATCTGGCTTTGGAACAAATGGCTCAGGAGGGATCAGCTCATCCTCTGCTGTTGTCTCAGGCTCTTGGGCTGCGGAAGTCCCACCCCCTCCAGAAGGAGAAGGCTGGACTCCTGGCCAAGCCACCTGAGTAAGGAACTCCTCTGTGCTCATAATAGACTACAGGCCTGATCTCTGTAAACTCTGCATGATGATTACCTGGCCTCTGTGTAGGCTCTGCAGCATGCCAAATAAAGTCTCCAAAGTAAAAATGAAAGATCCTGAAGGAGCTGGAGCTGTAATAAGAGCTGGTAAATGAGTAGATAAAGATGGAGCTGATGGAGCTGTAGAAGAAGGAGCTGATAAAGGATGAATCTCAGAAGATGGGAGAGCAGAAGATGAAGGAGCCTCATACCTCTTACCCTTGGTCTTCTGGGACCCTCTGAAAGTCACTGTTGGATCATCCAGATTCCAATAGTTCTTCTTTACATATGCCACATTAATGGCAGGGATGAGACTCTCCAAGGTCCTGGAATCAGAAGTGACTCCTCTAGCTTTGCATAAAGCAGTGATTAAGGCTGGAAACCCAAGCCTAGAGGATTCGTGCTAGGCAATCATGGTGATCTGATGAGAAATTAAGTAACACACATTCATGTCCATCTTCTGAATTATACCATAAATCAACTTGGCCCTATCCATAGTGATATCTGATGTGTGTGAGGTAGGGATCAAGTTGGAGAAAGAGAGAACGCTCCATGTCTGAGCAAGGGTCGTCAGGTTCTTCCTGAGGATCTTCAGTGGCAAGCCGTCAGCATTAAGCTCAAATCCCCTCCCTGGGATGCAGAGCTTGGCTACCAATTCCTGAGGGTCAGGCCTTAGGAGTGAAAACCTGGAATAAGCAGATAACTCTTCCTCCTCTTCAATTATCACAGGGGTCTTCAGGAAAGTATTCAAGGTGTCTGCATCAAATTTCACTAAATGACCTCTCACCCTCACTTGCTTAGGTGATTTATCCTCGGGGTCATAGAGGTTAGCATAGAATTCTTTCATAATGGCAACATCAATGCTGCCTTCATCAAAACTAGTCAATTCCTCATCCCATTTTCTTCTCTCCAGTTCTTCCTTGAACTCATCAAACTCAGTGTGGTAGATTACCACATTTCGCTTAGGGAGTAATTTTCTGGGTACCACAATATTAGTGTACCTTTCCCAGGCCTTAGGAGAAGTGAACCTGGATTGGTCATAACAGACCTGGGAAGGTGTAGCAGGTTCCTTTCTCTTCTTTGATGTCATATGAAAGAAATAAGATCAAACCACAGGGTTAAACAAGATTATTTTCATCAAAAACAAAAAAATAAAACTAAAAATTGAACTAGGCACTTAGCGCAGTGTAGAAGCAAGCTTCATGATGAATCAAGATTGATTCAAGGAGTTTTGATGATAACAAAGATGATGACAAAAAGCTCAAAAGTCAAGATCACTTCATGATAACAAAGATCATGACATTCAAGAATGAGTTCAAGATTGAGTCAAGAACACTTCAAGAATCACGGGAAATTTGAATTCAAGAATCAAGAATCAAGTTTCATGATTCAGGTTTCAAGATTCAAGAATCAAGAATAATCAAGTTGAAGATTCAAGAATCATGAAAAGACTCAATCAAGATAAGTACTAAAAAGTTTTTCAAAACATTGAATAGCACATGATTTTTTCACAAAACCTTTTACCAAATAGTTTTCACTCTCTGGTAATCGATTACCAGTAGCAAAGTTGATTTCAAAAAGCTTTCAACTGAATTTACAACGTTCCAATTGATTTCAAAATGGTGTAACCGATTACAATGATTTGGTAATCGATTACCAGTGTGTTTGAACGTTGAAATTCAAATTCAATTGTGAAGAGTCACATCCTTTCACAAAAATGCTTTGTGTAATCCATTACAATGATTTGGTAATCGATTGCTAGTAATAAGTTCTGAACAAAAATCAAAAGATGTAACTCTTCCAATGGTTTTCAAGTTTTTCTAAAAGTTATAACTTTTCCAATGATTTTTAAGTTTTTCTAAAGGTTATAACTCTTCTAATGGTTCTCTTGACCAGACATGAAGAGTCTATAAAAGCAAGACTTTGATTTGCATTTGTACAATTATTTTTCTTTTGACTACAAACTTTTCTAATTTGATTTCTGAATTTCTTTGAACTTCTTCTTATTCTTCTTCCTTTGCCAAAAAGCTTTCCAAAGTTTTCTGGTTTTCCAAACCTTGAAAACAAAACTGTGCTATTCATCTTTTTCATTCCCTTCTCCCTTTGCCAAAATGAATTTGCCAAGTACTAACCGCCTGAATTCTTTTTGTGTCTCTCTTCTCCCTTTTCCAAAAGAACAAAGGACTAACCGCCTGAATTCTTTGGTGTCTCCCTTCTCCCTTGTCAAAGAATTCAATAAGACACAGTCTGAGAATTCTTTTGATTCTTCCCTTTCCCATAAACAAAAGATTTCAAAGGACTAACCGCCTGAGAATTCTTTTGTTTCCCCTTTCACAAAGTTTCAAAGGACTAACCGCCTGAGAACTTTGTCTTAACACATTAGAGGGTACATCCTTTGTGGTACAAGTAGAGGGTACATCTACTTGGGCTGTTGTGATTGAGAACAAGAGAGGGTACATCTCTTGTTGATCAGTTCTAGTGAAGGGTACATCCACTAGGTTGTTCAAAGAGAACAAGAGAGGGTACATCCCTTGTGGATCTTTGCTTGTAAAGGAATTTACAAGGTTGAAAAGAAATCTCAAGGACCGCAGGTCGCTTGGGGACTGGATGTAGGCACGGGTTGTTGCCGAACCAGTAAAAAACTCTTGTGTTTGTCTTCTTCTTCCATACTCTTTTAATTTCCATGTGCACTTTAATTACTGCTTTTACTTTTGGTTAAGTTTATATTTATGTTCTTTACTTTCTTAACAACATAGTAAAAGCCTAAGAAGGATTAGTTTTTTAATTAGTAAAGGTTCATTAATAATTAATTCAATCCCCCTTCTTAATTATTCTGAGGCCACTTGATCCAACACGCAGCAGCTGAGCTTAGCACGCCTTATGCAAATTTACTCATGAGCTAAGCGCAACATCCTCACGCATAGCGTGAGTACTCAAAAAATCTTTTTTTTTTTTTTGCAGAATAGGCTTAGCGCAGTAGGCCACTTAGCCTTATTACACAATTTTTAAAAACAGTGGAGGAGTTGAGCTTAGCGCAGTAGGGCACGCTTAGCTTAACCTCCATGAAACATAACAAGGGCTTAGCGCAATAGGGAGCTTAGCCTTATTCAAAGGTTGAAAAACAAAAGCAAAGTGGCGCTTAGCCTGACCTCCAGGCTTAGCACTGAGACAAAATTTTTTATATAAAAAAAATTCAGAAGTGTCTTAAACACTGGTGACGCTTAGCATGCCTACGCGCTTAGCATCTTCCTCATTTATGTTCATTAACAAAGATGAACGCGCTTAGCGCGACATGGTCGGCTTATCGCGTTTTTCTGGAAATCAAAATTTTCTCAGATGTGATGGACCAGCTAAGCGCAGCAGGCGCGCTTAGTGCATTCATCACGATTCTCAGCAGAATGAAGGGGTCTTGGCCCCTTTCAGCCACATTGCCCTTAATGGGCTTCTAAGTTACCTAAAATCCTAGAATGACTAACCTTAAAACTAAAATACCTAACTTAACACACTACTAACTAAGAAAGCACAAAATCATCTATCCTGTGGTTTGAAAGATGAAAATGAAATTGAAAATGTACTCACTTACTTCGATTATGATTGCAATGTAGAATGAAGCAAGAACAATGCAGACAAGTAAGTTTCAGCACATAGTAGAAAGCACAAAAGATCAGGGTTAGAAAAGGGTAGAGGCAAATGATTTCTGGGTAACACCCAAGCGCCTCAGCCTTTGGTTTTAAAAACTGAAATTTGTATGGCGCGCTTAGCACGTCAATGAAATGTTTAGGTTCTGAGTAACCCTGTGCTTAGCCTAACCTAGCGCTAAGCCCAACTTGAGGTTTCAAATTCCAGTGAGCATCTGGGGCTTAGTGCAGCAGGTGGCGCTTAGCGCTTTCTGCAACACAAAATTTTCTGCAATATGCGCTTAGCCTGAGATATGAGGCTTAGCACGCAACAAGCTTCAACTTACAGAGAGTAGTTCAGGCTTAGCGCAACAAGCGCGCTAAGCGCTACTCCAGGCATTTCAAAGAAAGTAAGGAATTGGCGCTTAGCGCATCCTGCCACTAAGCCCAACTCGTGAAAGTTCACTTTCAGAATGGATCTGGGGCTTAGCTCAAGACAGCATGCTTAGCGCTCCTATAATAAAATTTTTCAAGAGAAGGAGTGGCACTTAGTGCATCATCTCCGCTAAGCCCAAGTCATGAAGGTCAATTCCAGAGATGAAGTGGGGCTTAGCATAGTGATGTGTGCTTAGCTGAACCATCTAGCCAACTGATGAAAGGTCAAAGCGCTTAGCGCGAGCAAGCTCAAGCATAGCGTGTTAAGACATTGTGCTTAGTGCAAGGGCTGTGCTTAACGAATGGACAACTGAAAATTTTTCTAAGTCTTTTCCTGTCCATCTCTTCACAAAAGCTTGAAACCCTTTTTCTCAATACTAAACAAGCTTAAATCACATGCAATCACAAACAATTATCCTAAGCTAAATGCAAGAAAGACAAAATTAAAAAAATGACTGGGTTTCCTCCCAGCAAACACTCTTTTAACGTCATTAGCTTGACGCATCATCCTGTTATCCTGGATCCAACAAGGTTCCAACCTCCAGAACCTTCTTCTCAGATCTCTTTTCATCCATCACATTCACCCTCAAGCATACATTTTGGTCAGGCACATCTTTCTCTTCATGGAACAGACCAAAGCTGATTTTCTGGTCTTCTATACCCATTTGAAGCATTTTCTTTCCTATGTTCACCACACAACTTGCAGTAGACATGAATGGACGTCCCAGAATCAGAGGAATAACTAAGTCCTCTTCTATGTCCATCACTACAAAATCAGCTGGAAAAATGAGATGTTTAACCCTAACCAAAATGTCTTCGATCACTCCATAAGGTCTTGTGATGGAGCGATCTGCCAACTGTAAGGTCAAGCGAGTGGGCATTATTTCTAACTTTCCAAGTCGCCAGTACATGGAGAGAGACATTAAATTAATACTGGCTCCCAAATCAATGAGAGCCTTGCCTACTACAACCTCACCTATAGAACATGGTATTCTGACACTTCCTAGATCTGAATGCTTTGGTGGTAGGATACGTTGAATAACAGCGTTGCAATTTCCTTCCATGACTATAGTGTCACTATGGATATACCTGTTCTTCTTTGTCAGCATGTCTTTTAAAAATTTAGCAAAGAGTGGCATTTGTTGGAGAGCTTCTCCAAAAGGCAAAGTAATTTCCAGTTTCTTGAAGATGTCAAGAAATCTAGCCAAGTGTGTATGGTACGTCCTTGCCTTCAGTAGGAGTAGTCTCTTTCTTCTTCTCTTATGCAGCCTCACTCTTGCCCTTCTTTTTCTCCTCATCAACCTTCTCTTTTTCTTTTCCATTTTTCTGATTTTTTTCTTTTTCTTTTTCTTTTATTTCTTTTTGTTTTTATTTTTCTTGTTCTTCCTTCATCTTTATTCCTTCTTGACTATCTATTATTTGGGTCTCTCTCTCCTGGTTATCTTCATCTTCCACAACTTCCTCAAGTTCAACAAAGTCTGAAACGGGTTCAAGTGCCAGCTCAATCACCGCCTGTTGTTTATGTTCCTCCACCTTCTTCTTAGTTTTTCCTTCATCAACATGGATTGCCATTCTACTTCTTGTCATGACAGCTTTACATTCCTCCTTCGGATTTTTCTCAGTGTTAGCACTAAAGCGGCTTGACAGCCTATCCTCCAACTGTTTCGCGAGCTGCCCCACTTGGACTTCCAGATTCTTTATGGCAGACTCCGTGCTCTTCTGGTTAGACATAGAAACCTGCATAAACTGAGCTAGAGTCTCTTCCAGCTTCATTTTACAATCGTCGAGACTAGGCCCTTGTTGTTGCAGCCTTATGGACAATCCACCCTGGTCTCTATTGAATTGATTCCCAGGGTGGTTCCTCCATTGTCCTTGTTGTTGGTTGTATTGTTGTCCATGCTGGAATCCGGGAAATCCTCCTGCATTAAAATTATTTCTGGGCTGGTTCCCCATGTAATTGACTGCATGAGCTGTTGGTTCTTCATTGGGGATACAACACCCAGAATTATGAGCTCCACCACACATGGCACACCCTACAACTTGCAAAATAGTAGATGGTGAAGATTGTGCATAATGTATTTGTGTTGGCAACTTACTTAATGTCTTAGTCAATGCCTCAAGTTGCTTAGATAACAAATTGTTCTGTGCCAACAGCGCATCTTGTGATGTGAGTTCCAACAGACTTTTCTTTGTTGGAATGTGGGCTCTATCTCTCAAAATAGCAATGTCACTTGCAGCCATATTTTCAATGAGTTCCATGGCTTCTTCAGGGGTCTTCAACTTGATTTTACCCCCTGCAGAAGCGTCCAAGAGCTGCTTAGACTGCGGCCTCAACCCATCAATAAAAATGTTGAGCTGTATCGGTTCTGAGAAACCGTGAGTGAGAGTTTTTCTTAACAAGCCTCTAAATCTTTCTAGGGCCTCACTCAACGATTCATCTGGAAACTAGTGGAAGGAAGAGGTGACGGCTTTGCCTTCTGCAGTCTTCGACTCAAGGAAATATTTCTTTAGAAATTTCTCAACAACTTCATCCCATGTCTTAAGACTGTTGCCTTTGAACGAGTGAAGCCACCTCTTAGCTTCTCCAGACAATGAGAACGAGAACAAGCTCAATCGAATTGCCTCTTCAGGCACACCAGCCAGTCTAATTGTGTTGTATATTTCAAAGTAGGTGGCTAGGTGCGCGTACAGGTCTTCATTAGGCAAACCGTGAAACAAATTGTTTTGAATTAACTGAATCAAGGATGGAGGGTAAGTGATGGTATGTGCTTGAACCTCTAGTTGTGCAATGCTAGTAAAAAATTGAGGTACACTTGAACTTGAATAATCTTTTAGGGTCACTCTCCTTGGCTCTTCAGCCATGATAACCTTTTCAATCAAATATGTGTGAGATTGCCCTAGGATAGGAAAGCTAGAAGATGCATCGGAAGATCGAGGTTCTTCTTCTGGAGTTGCTACTGCTTCTAATTCCTGCAAAAATTTTATAATTCTCTCTGCATTGTGCCTCCTGCAAGTAAGTTCAAGGGAAATCCGATTCACCAGAAAGCACACCGAGTCGTCAAGTATTTAAAATTAAAACATAATGATCTGAGTATCGAACACAGTGAACTTACTTATTAGACAGAGTTTTGTTCAGAAGTAAAGCATTGTTGAAACAAACATTGATAATTGATGGTTAAAACATAAATAAACTAATCCTATGGTAAAACAGTAAATGCAAGTAAGTAAAAGTTTGATAGCAATAGGTAAAAGGCGTTGGGTCTTTCTAACAAACAAGTTGATGCATATGAGGATATTTCTCTAATTAATCATGTTCTTGTGTTCTATGTTGTAGCCTAAAATACTGAACCTCGATCCCTAGTTAGGTTGAATTAATCCAAGCTTCGTCCTCAGATCCCTCATGTTGGACTAGGCTTAATTTAAACAGCCCTCGTAGGTTTAGACTAATTTAATCCAAGCTTCATCCGTAGATCCCTCATTTAAGACTAGGCTTGACTTAAACAGCCCTCGCAGGTTTAGCCTAATTTAACCTAAGCTTCGTCCGCAGATCCCTCTTGTAAGACTAGGCTTAACTTAAACAGCATTATCATCACAACATATTCAGAAAACCAAAACCCCACAATCCATCCCTGGTAATGTAGTTATTTAGTCCTGCTTCTATCAAGTTCTAAGGCAACAGTACATTTCCCAATGCTAAAGTCACCTAACAATACACACAAATGGGTGATCAAACCAAGAGCATGCAAGAATTAAGCATCGAAAGAAGCATTGAACACACAAAACACAATTAATTAGATATTAAAGATAATTACAACAATTGTTCCTTAGAAATCGCCAACAAGGGTGTTTAGCCAATCATTACAGAAAAATCCTAACACAAATGAGATTGAGAGTACAGAATAATTGTTCCTTACACAAGAAGGGGGATCCCTCCTCCTCTTCTCAGCACCTCACAATCCCTATACAACTCACTAATCTCTCTCTAATTGAAGAACCCTAGGCTTCTCTGCAAAGCTGCTTTTCTTGCTGCCTCCAGAGCTTCTATCTCGAAATTAGCACTGTGGTGTCAATTTCGTACTCTGTGTTGTACAAGCTGTTACCCTAATTCTGAGCAAAATAAGCTTTAAATAGGCTCTGAAATCACAATGTCGCACTTAGCGCGAGTAAGTGGATTTGAGCTTAGCGCCAGTCATGCGTTGAGCCTGGCTAAAGACAACCATCGCGCTTAGCGAGCTGATCTCGCACTTAGCGCGAGGCCTTGACTCTTGAGCTCTTCCAGATTCCTTTGTCACGCTAAGTGCGCTGATGCTGTGCTTAGCGGTGGATGCGCGCTAAGCCCACATGGTCCGCTTAGCGCGACTGCTCCTTTTAGCACTTCAAGAATCAGCCTCATTTAAACTTGAAATTATGCAAATTTTATCATTAAATCACATGGGAAATACTCTAAAGACAACTATTCAAACAAAACAAGATTTATATGCAAATTCCTACAAAGTAACTATAAATTGGTGAAACTATACAAGTTTTGGAAAATATTTTCTATACAAAAGTTAGTCGTATAAGACGACTAACAAATATCAAATAACAAATTCATCTTTTGATGTGACTTATCATTCACATGCAAAACCTCATAATTATCACATGTTTAACATCATTGGTGTGTATGTAACTTAATTAAATGATAACTTTCCTTTGGGCCAATCACCATTCATATAAAAAATCACACACGTTAACATTTAACATTCCTCATGAACAATCTACACAAGAGAGGTCACTTTGGTGATATCTTGATTCAATTAGTTCATTTAAATGCTAAATAATTAATATGATATACCATAACATAATTTTGAACATTGATGCATCAAATCCAAAATTAAAATGTTTCTTGAGTAAGTTATTTTAACTTTATTTATTTATTTTAAATTTTAGAAGCCCGTGATTATTATTTTAATATACAGCAGTGGCCTCTAAAAGTAACAACAAACACACAAATGATGCATTTAAATTTATACCTATTATCCCACATGAAATATGTGCATGTTACTCATAAAATGCATAACCCATTAACATATCAAATTGTTATGCCTGCACCGTAGTGTTACTCTACATGTGTTACATTTGTTATATTAATTTGATGTTATCAATCACCCTTTATATCATTGTTCATTCCGCAGTAACGTGATAATCTTATTTTGTTTCCTCAGAACATTGTACCTAATGTGTGTATGTTGTCCAAACATCATACATGAATCAAGTATGGGTGACTCTGATACCAAATGTTGGGATTCAATTCCAAATATTGGGATTCAATCAATCAGTCGAATTTCATTCTAACAGACAATCATTGATATTCATGTAGAGAAATTATTGTACAGAGATGAGTAGAATCCCTTTGTGTTTCCATACTCAAAATCATGATGAAAACTAGATGCAAAAGCGTACCTGGATTAGCCATAATGGTATGATGATGATGAAAGGTTGATCAGAAAATTGGTTTTATGATCTTCCAATTGTAGAAAGCCTTTTCCCTTATCTTTTCTTCTCTGAATGTGTCTCTTCTGATGGGATAAAGAGGAATGGTACGCGTTGGGTTGGGTTGCGTTATGTTGCTCTCTACAAATGGGACCATAACCCCTTATATGGGTAAGTTACCCAAACTTAATAATTATAATTTGGCCTCTCATCAAATTATAATATCACTAGTATCTACACAACTAGCCTTTCATGACATATATGCCCTCATCCATACTTTTATATTGATTAGAACACTTTAATATTTTGACTAATTATATACTTTCATGACATATATATATATATATATATATATGTGTGTGTGTGTGTGTGTGTGTGTGTGTGTGTTGTGTGTGTGTGTGTGTGTGTGTGTGTGTGTGTGTGACCCAAAATTACTAACACTAAATAGTCAACTTCGGTAGATTAGACCAAATATTGATATTTTTCATGTCTTAAATTTAAGTAGTTCAGGGAATCAGGGTCGTGTAAGATGTAAGGCAAATTAGGCATCAGCCTAAGGACCCAAAAAAAAAATTTAGGCCCCTAAAATTTTTTTATTACTAACTATTAACAAATTTTAACTGATCAAAATAAAATAATTTAGAATCTCTCTCTTCCCTAAAAATTAGTCAATCAATATCATCTTTTTAAAAATTAACCAATATCATAATTAATGTCATTTAAAGTATTTTATTTATCCCAAAAAAAGTAAATCCCTATTAACTTTCCTTTAACCCATCCCAATTCCTTAATTAACGTATCTCACTCTTCTGACTCCATTCTTCACGTTTTTTCATCTCCTCATCTTCTGTTCATAAAAAAAATATATTCTTCTCCTTCCCTTGAATGAAACTTATTGTCTATTGATCAAACTTTGTCTCCGTGGATCAACCTCTCTGGATTTGACATCGTCTGGATTCTGAACGCCTATAAACCACATACATCCTGACGTCCCGCGTTCGGAGCCTTTCATCTCCATCCTGGTGGATTGGTGGACAATTCATTTCATGGGCATGACTCTGGGTACGCAGCAATACAACACGTATCACGTAGCACCCTTGCGCCTGACACAACATCTAAACAACAAAATCTCTGTCTGTTTCCAATTCCAGGTTCTATCGTTCTGTTCATCGATCATCATTTTCTATATTTATTTTAGAGTTTAGTTTATTTAGATTTCTTTAATATTTAGTTAATTTTTTTTATTTTGATTATTTACAAAAGAAAATGTCAAATAGAAAGTATGAATCTGGTTATGAAAAATTGAAGAAAAAACGAAAAGTTGAAAAGCTAATTGAATCTCAACATGGTGCCCTTGATAAATTTGCTATTATTCATAAAAATGACGCAGAAGCAAGTTCAATAGGTGAAAATGTGATAGAACAACCACTGATAGATCATACTGACAACGAGGAAAATGTTATAGAACAACCACCTATAGATAATACTGACAACGGTGTAGAACAACCACCTAGAGATGATACTGACAATGGTGAAAACGTGATAGAACAACCACCTATAAATAATACTGACAATACAAATAGCCATAATTTCAATCAAGAACTAGAAGACAATATTTTAGAAATAGGAGTAGAAGGGAATGTTGAGCATAATAACACTTCTAGTGAAGTACCTACAAATATTTATGACCCAGAACTATGGAAAAATATTGATGGAAAATTTAGAAATTTAATGATAGAAAAGGGTCCTATCAGACATGACAATTTTTAATATCCAAAAGATGAAAATAATAGATATTTCTATTCATCATGTTATCAACGAACACTGTCAAATGGAGAAAAACATGATAGAAGATGACTAGTTTATTCTAAAGATTTAGACAAAGTGTATTGTTTTTGCTGTAAGTTATTTGGTTCAACAAATGTTAGTCAACTAGCAAATGAAGGGACTAAATATTGGAAGAATCTTGGTTCCAAACTTAATAGTCATGAAACAAATTGTGAACATATAATTAATATGACCAAGTGGATTGAACTAGAAAAGAGATTGACACCAAAACAAACAATTGATAAGCATATACAAGAACAAATTAACAAAGAAAAGGAACATTGGGAAAAGGTTCTACTTAGGATTATAGCTATAGTCAAATATCTTTCTAAAAATAATCTTGCTTTTCGTGGAACAAATGAAAAGATATATGAAAAAGGTAATGATAATTTTTTGAGTTTGATTGAGATACTTGCGGAATTTGATCCAATTATGCAAGAACATGTTAGGCGCATAAAAATTAATGAAACTCGTAATCATTTCTTGAGTAATACCATACAAAACGAGCTTATAGAAATGATAGCCTTCCAAGTTAAAAAGTCAATCATAGAGAAAGTTAAAGATGCAAAATGTAAGTCATCAAGAACAAATGACTCTTATCTTGAGATGCGTTGATACTTCTAAATCTCCAATTAAAATCGAGGAGTATTTTTTAGAATTTTTAAAAGTTGATGACACATCAAGAAAAGGTCTTTTTAATGAGCTTGTTAATGTTTTAAAAAAATATGGCCATAATATTGATGATATAAGGGTATGAGGTTATGATAATGGTTTCAACATGAAGGCTAAAAATCAAGGAGTGCAAAGAAGATTATTAGACATAAATCCTAGAGCATTTTATACATTGTGTGGGTGTCATAACTTGAACTCAGTTTTATGTGATATGGCTAGTTCGTCTCCTAGAGCTATTTCTTTTTTTGGAGTTCTACAACGTATTTATTCTTTGTTTGCTTCATCTACCAAACGGTGGAAAATTTTGCAAGATAATGTATCTAAATTTTTTGTTAAATCATTATCTCAAACTCGTTGGGAAAGTAGAATAGAAAGTGTCAAAGCTATTAAGTTTCAAGCTCCAAAGGTAAGAGATGCTTTGACTGAATTATCAAAAACTTGTGAAGATCCTAAATTAAAAAGTGAAGCCATGTCTTTAGCAACTCATGAACTTGAAGATTTTGAATTTTTATTAGGAATGAATATTTGGTATGATATTTTGTTTGCTGTCAATTCTGTTAGCAAGATTCTACAATCAAAAGATATGCATATAGATGTTGCTATAGATCATTTAAAAGGTCTTATCACTTATTTAAAACATTATAGGGAAAACGGGTTTGCATTGGCTTTAGAATCCACAGAAAAAATGACTATCGAAATGGATATAGAGCCAAAATTTCATGAAAAACGTAAAATTCATAGAAAACCTCATTTTGATAAAAAAAATATTAGTAATGAGATCACACATTCACCTGAAGAATCTTTTCATATTGAGTATTTTTTATACATATTAGATCAATCAATTAATTCTATTGAGACACGATTTGAACAATTTTTACAATATGAGACTATTTTTGGTTTTTTATTTGATTCCAAAAAAATTAAAGCTTTAGACGAGGATGAATTGAAAAAATATTGTATTAATCTTGAAAAAATTTTAAGGTTTAATAAATACTCTGATATTGATGGTCTTGATTTATTTTCAGAATTGAAAGTACTAAGAGAAGTGTTAAGAGAAGAAATTAGCACACCAATAGAAGTATTAAGTTATATTAAAACTTTAGATTCTTTTCCAAATGTTTACATTGTATATAGAATTTTATTGACAATCCCTGTAACAATTGCTACTGCTGAAAGATGTTTTCCAAAATTAAAATCGCTTAAATCATATCTAAAATCAAGAATGTTACAAGATATATTGCATGGGTTAGCTATTTTATCTATTGAAAGTGAAGTGTTAGAATTGCTTGATTATAAAACTCTGATAAATGATTTTGCAGCTAAAAAAGTTAGAAGGTTAATATAAAAATTGATATTTTATATAATATACTAAGTCTCTTTAAAATTCTTGTAAAAAAAAGACATTTTTAATATGGATGAGATGTTTTCATTCTTGATAAATTTTGTTCAGGGGGCTTCTTGTTTCATTTGTTTCTCCATGAATTTAATGTTTAGCTGGAAATGTGTTTAAATCACTTGACATTTATTTATTCCCAATTGAAATTTGAAATCTAATTGTTTAGCTAATAGTTCTTTGAAATTAATCGCTTTAACGGTATTGGTGGATCAATTTTTCTTCTTAAAGTCTGGTCTTTTGCATTGCCTTTCGGCTGGCACTGTATTCTACAATTATTGATCATAGATGGAAGGCAATTGATTAGTGCATTTAGTAAATTTTTTGTAAATTCTGAAAGTACTCCCGTTAATATATGGATTCACGATTAAATTATTTTAAAAAAATATGTTTTATAAATTAAATTTAAATTAATAGCTCATGTAAGATTTAAATTTGTGATTTTCACATTAGTATAACACTCTAACCAACTGATCTAATAAATTAATTATATTATAAAATAATTTATGTTATTATATATAATACTAATTTTTTTAATATATATTTAATGCACATATAAATTTACGTAATAAATTTTATGTTAATTCATTTTAATCTAATAATTAATTTTGTTATATAATTTTTTATTAAACTTATGATTTTTATTTAAAATTGATATATATAAAAAATATATTAATAGGTTAAAACTAATTATAATAACATCAAAATAAAAAATCTACTTAATTATAAAAAATTATAATTAAATTTATTTAAAAACATTAACTTTTTTTTATAAAAATATTAGAAAACGAATGTGTAATTCATATGATTTATAAAGATTGTCAATATCTAAGATTTATACGGAATCGGTATATTAGGAAGGGTACTTTGAAAATAATGTATGGTCCTACGAAGCAATTGTCTAAAAAACTAGTTCTCTCAAAAAAAACAAAAAAGCTAGAAAACTAGTGAATCTGCTAGATCATCGGCGTGGACAATTCGGGAAACTCGTGAAATGAAAACTAATCAAAGCCTACTCAAATAGGTTTTCATTGTTCTATTATAGATTTTTTAATTTTTGGTAAGACATAATTTTTTTATATTAATTTAAAATTTCCTATCGTGAATTTCTTGTAGTTTTATTTATTTTTATTTTATCAATATTCGATACTTAATGGGAAGAATCTATTTTAGCATCACACAGATATAGATGACCTAATGCTCATAGATAAAAATATATATGACCTAATTTATTCTATAATTAAATAACTTATAAAAATTTTATAATTTTTTATAATTTCGTTTTAGTAATAGAGGTTTAGAAGAAAAATAACTTTTATCCCAGAATCTATGAAACCAAACGTGCAGTTATGCTGGTAAAATAAAAACTCAAGGGTCTAAAGTTGTCTCCTAATGCGTCCATATTAAACTATTATCAAAATAAACATTAATATATAATATTAGGACTAGAAGTTGCATACATATTAGTCAAGAAAATTTTGATATCATTATTTCACTTATTTGAGAAGTTAATTTCAGCTTAAACAGGCGTCATTTTCGCCATCTCTGCAAGCTAATTATGGAGCTCCAATTAATAAATTAAATCCGTAGTTGTACCCAATGATGTTTACTGTATATGGTCGCAATTACACAGCTAAACCAAACTAAGTGGTGGAAGTCGTTGCATTTTAAAATAAGTAGAGTATGCTTTGTAATAGAGCTGGCAAAATGGGTCAGCCTGGCCCATGTGGGCTGGCCCGCAATGGGTTGAGTTAAAAGTGGGTTAGCTCAACTCGGCCCACTTTTATGTGGGCTAACAAAATATCAGTCCGGCTCGATCCACCACGGGTTGGTGGATTATGCGGGCTGGCCCACTTTTCTGTCTTTTTTCGTAAAAAAAAAAAAGAAATTATTCCAAACAACTTAAATTTAATTCAATATAAAAATCAAACTAAATCAAATTCAAACATTCAATATTAAAGTGATTGAAGTCTTCAAAATAAACATTCAACATTAATATAATTGAAATTTAAATGTCCTAAAAAATAAGCTTTTAAACTATTGAAATTAAACATTAGAATCATGGATTGTGAAATCCAGAACAACTTCCTCTTCTTTCTCAACATCACCATTAATTTCATCTACAAAGACAAAAAAAAAATAAACAATATCATTAATAAGTCAAATAAATAAAATAGCACACCAATAACAAACTAAAAATTATGGAAAAAGAAATGTAAATTACCAATATCTTCAAAACCATTTATCCAATTTTGGGTTAAAATTAGTGCTTGAACATTGGAAGGAAGAAGACTAGTGCGATACTTGTTTAGCACATGAGCACCAATGCTAAATGTCGATTCACTAGCAACAGTTGTTAAAGGAATGCTTAACACCTCACATGCCAATCTACAAAGATTTAGATAACGTTCTTGGCGGTCCTTCCAATAATTCAAAATATCCAACTTAGGAAAAAACTTTGGCTCAAGCGGTGTCTCAGCCAAATAGAGATCTAATTCAGACTTGCCATTGACATTAACATTTTGGCTCACATAATTGATATATTCCTATGACAATATAAGAGAAAAATTAAATTAAATAAATTGAATCATAAAACAATTAAATAATTAAACAAAAGGTCGGTGTCGTGGTGACGGACAATCGAGCGTTTGGAGGTCACTGTCACCGTCGGTGGCTCGTGTGGAGGAGGTGTCATTCACAATTCACATTATTAGGGATTTAGGTTTCGTTGGCTTGTTTCCGTTTAGGTTTTCTACTTTTCTCTTTTCTCGCGTGGAGGCGGACCATTAACAAATTAAAAATTGCTAATTTAATTAGGCTTTGCTGTTGTTTGGACTTGCTCTATACCTGAATGTGAATTGCCAATTGGGTTGCTAACTACAAAATAAAAATTTAATTTCTTAACAATTATCAATTTATAATAATAATAAAATAAAATAATATATTATTTAAATTTGGTGGATTGACGGGCTAGCCCACCAACCCATGAGTTGAGCCCACCAATCCACGGGTTGAGCCCACCTAATCCGCGGGTTAAGTGGGTCGGGCTGAAAAGTTGCCAGTATCAATTTTTTTAAAAAAATTAAGCCCAGCCCACCTCTAGCCCGTAGTGGACCGGGCTAGCCCACGGACCGGAACCCATTTTGACGGCTCTACTTTGTAATGACACATGTGCAAGTCTTGCAAAATAGCTTCACTAACAAACTAATCATGATATAGACTGAAATCATAAGAACAGAATTTTCCATATCATCACCCCTAAATAGGGACCAAATTAATTTGTTGTTGTCGTTAATGCAACAATATTATTCTCCCTTCAGCACATCTCTTATTTCCCTTTGCTTACGCAGCCCACAAACAATTTCCTTTCTTTCCAACATTAAAGCAAAAGAGAGCTTGTAATAAACTTGAGCACAAATACTTCATTTCCATTAAACTCTTGTTCTCGTTGCAATTACTATCACTAGCTTGAACAAACCTTGCATTTCCAATTTTGCTCATAGTGTTGGTGCAATTTCATTATCCTTGCTAGAAGTGGTATCATGTCTAACATTTTAGCATGTTATCAACTCTTGGAACTCAATGTCATATCCGCACAAGACTTGGCTCAGATGGATCGTTCTATGCAGACCTATGCGGTTGCATGGATTGACCCAGATCACAAACTCTCCACTCGGGTTGATTCTCAGGGTGGAACCAACCCAACTTGGAATGACAAGTTTGTCTTTTGAGTTGACAAAGATTTTTATGCAATGAGGAGTCAATAATTATAATTGACATTTATGCTGTTCATTGGTTTTGAGATATTCACGTGGACACTGTCCACATGCTTTCGGGTGACCTTTTCCCACCATCAACACAACCCCAAAAAAAATACATACAAATCCACGGCTATGCAGTTTATGGGGCTCCAAGTCCAAAAAGGCCCTCGAGTTGCCCCAAAGGAATTTTGAACATTGGTGCAGCTATAATTGACAGCTCCATGAAAAGCAAGCCTCTTGGATACAATCACGACAATCTCATTAAGCCAAGCCATCCAGTCATGCTAGAGCTTCACCACACAAAGAGCGACTATAGCTCAATGCTCAGCTCAGAAGCCATAGCTCGCAAACACCAAGCCAAGGCTAAAAAGGGATAAACAAGTTCCCAAATTACCCGATCGCGGTCTCCTTTGTTTTGCAGAGACCAAGATTTCTCAATAGAATTTGGGTAGCTGAATTTGTATTGTAAATTGAGTTTGTTAAAACAAGAAAGTGCATCCACAGAAAAACTACATTCGAAGCAGAATATCTAGAACGCTATACACAAAAATTACAGCCTTCTTCAATTCATGATGCTTAAGACATGAATGATACATCTATCAGTATGCAGTGGTATACCTATACATAGATTTAAACAACTTTAAACTAAGATTCAAATTGCTAGTAAACCAAGACATTCACTCTCAAGTGGCAACATCATATTATGACCATAGGACAAGACGCTGAAAATTAACATAAATCGTATCATTTCCATGAAACAACATGAGCTAGGCACCGGAATGCGGCCAATTATGACCTCAGGACAACAAAAACATAATTCAAACTCAAGGATTGGTTGCTGGAAATGAACTAGGAACTTCAGGAACTTTGTAGAATTCGGGGACCTTGGGCCTCTTAAATAGCTTTGGCAAGTCAAGCTTTTTTTTTTTCTTGCTTAAATATGCTTTTTATTTTTAATAAATATATGATTTTGTGTTTATTTTTTAATAATTTTTTATTTTGTGTCGAGTCTTTAATAATAATAATTTTATTTTTTTATGCTAGATACTTAATTTTAATTGTAAATTAATAAATTTATAAAAGTCTGCAAGATACTTAATTTTATCTTTAATAATTGTAAATTAATATAAAAGTCTGCAAGATAAATTAACTGTCAACACATATATGATATTAAGAAGAAAAAAGATAAAAGATGCGTAATAACATGTACACTCCAAGCAGGATATGATAAAGGATGCATATTCTATTGTTACTATTGTTCTTGTTCATCTTCAATTCTGAAACAAAGAAATTTCACTATCAAACTATCAAATCCAAATGGAATAGACTAACAAACAATAAGAAATCAAAGTGCTTAACTTTCCTTTTTATTGAAAAACTAGTTACCCGATTCTTGTGAATCTAATTCATAGAAAATGTGCAAATTATAAATCTCCAAAATAATAGATAAAAATATCGCAAATAGAGTCATTGCAACACTCATCAAAGGAGTAGTTCCCCACCCTTCAAAGCAAAATGAAACAAATGTATAAAGATAAAAGATAGAATATAGGAAAAAGAAAAAAAAATAGTCACTAAATGAAGTAATTGAACTTATAAATAGATAAATAAATTACCCTTATTGAGGTGTTTTTTTTAAATGTTTCTTATTATTTTTTATTTTATTATCATTTTTTTTTAATACCAACTCGCTCTTTAGTATTGTCAGTTACTAATCCTAATTATTTAATTTATATACTTTTTTATAGTAAATACATGAGATAGAATATTCAAAATAGAATATTTCTATTATTTTATTCTTCATTCAATGACAATACATTCATTATATTTTTGTGTAAATAGAGTAAAAACTCAATGGAAAAATGGTGGTTCAATTCTCTGTTAAAAAAATGAGCGTTTCTTATCACAACCTTTTTTCGTAGCAGAAAAATGGAACAAACTTTGTTGTTCTTGTTCCTCTTCAATTGCTTGTATGGGAAGTGGTAACAAACTCTCTCTGTACATAACAAATTCCCGATGCATAAGGGGTCCCATTTTTTCATACACACGACGTTCAAGCTGCTCCCCTTTGTCATTAAATCTCAATAATGCTTGTGTGCAGTCCACAGACCAAATTTCATCCTTTCTTGTGAAGCATATTGGAATAAAAGTGGTATCATAATAATCATGAGACAGAACAAATGATGACTTGGTCCAAGATGACTGCACTTTGTATTCCTTTTGTGTCCACACCTCAATCTCAAGCATGGTTGGCCACCTAGACTTGGAATAAATGCACAAACATCCTCTCATGACACCTAAAGAATAAAATGTAGTTTCCGCTGCATCGTCTGGCAGTGGAATCTCTGATAAAATCCTTTTCATTGTATCATAGGCTATAATAACTCTAGGTTTATTATAGTAACAACTACGAACCAACCAATGAAGAGCTCCATTAATAAACAACCCGTGGCGTATTTCGTGATAGCAAGGATATGGAACAGTACTTTCATAAGAGCTCCATGATGAAGTGCTCCATGTATTGGTTCTCCAAGAGAAACATTGGATCATCGTGTTGTAGTTCCATATTGTTACGTTCACTATCACGTAGTCATCAGTTGATGAGTCATACCCAATGCCACATAGATGTGGATACGTCGGCAAATCTTTAATTCGTTTAAAGAGACCAGTTGACGGATTCCAAATGGCAAAAGTAGGCAAACGACGGAGGAACGTATATTTTAAGAGTAAAAATCCTCTGCAAGAACCCACAAGCACAAATCCCCAGGGTTGAAATTCATGAAACCCTGAAGGAGGTGGAATATTGAAAATCACATTCACAGTATCATCGTGAAGTGGTGCCTCTGTGTCCACGGAATTAACTTGAGCAGAGAATGTCGTCAGAAGAAATCGGTGTGTGGGTGCAGCCGCTAAGTCAAAATGGGATTTGGTAAATTGAGGATCGGAAATTAGAAAAAGCCATGACTTACGCACACACTTGAAACGCAATAGAGTTCTTACTGGCAATCTTAACAGAATTTCTACAATCTGATCGTCAGGAAGAGTGATCTTCATCTTCTATACCAATCACTCAACAATGGAATGCATACACAGGAAGAAAAATTAGAATACACCGCATTTTTGGGTGAATGAAGGCGGTGGGAGGTGATGAATGAATGAATGCGTTATGCATGTATACCATGTATATATATAACCGATCGAGGTAATTTCTATCTTTTTTAAATACTATCTTTAAATTTATTTTAAATTTAAATTTCAAATCTTAATTATTATAATCTAAACAAATACTAACAAAATTTATTGTAATCTTAACAGAACCGTGTCAACATTTAAAATTTCGGATTGAGTTCAAATTAAAATAGGTCAGCATTACAATAATCTTATTTTGTCCAACATAATCTTGAATTATAAACAAGTTTTTTTATCCAACACCTAAACAAGTTTTTTAGCTTATAATTAAAAAACTAAAATCTACCTAAAATATTTTGTCTAACATAATCTTGAATTATAAATCAGGCATTATAGTATAATATGAATTGTGAATGAACATCTTGAATTTTGATCTCTTCCAAATACTATTTCAAAAATTATTTTAAATTATAATTTGATTTAAATTTAAAATCTTGATATATTAAGTTTAGGGATCATGGTGTCAATGAGTAGGGATTAAAATGATACCAAATTATTAAGTTTTATAGACCAAAGTGAAAATTTTATTGGTAGACATGTGAAAATGATTAGTTGTTGCATCGTCACCAAAAGTGTCAGATGTATTTAACTCTTTGAGTTAATAGTAGGAAAAATATATAGTAATTTTTAACCTCTGAGGATAAAATTTTAATTTTTTATGTTTCAACTTTGAGTGTCTAGAAAAATCAATGATGAAAATGAATGTTTATTATTTAAATTATTATTAATCAAATTACTCTAATGATGCTTACTTTATTTTCTGTCTTTTCTTTTCATTGCATCAAAAAAATCTTAAACTAAGTTTATCTAAAACTATATCTAAATTTTAATATTTTTACGATTATATTATTTCATGATTGGTTACGATTTCTGTCTGAAAAAATAATTACTTACAGTTATATATTCTCTTAGGAATATATTAATGGAAAATATCTGATTCCATATCTGTCAAAACAACATGTATCTTCATTTTAATATCTAAATGAAATTAAAATTATACTTTAATTTTTATTCACTATCAACGTAAAGAATTAAAATTAATTTCAATCAATCAGACATTATAGTTACTATTATTTTTAAAATACATCTTTAAAAATATGATAATTTATGATTGAATAATAATGTAAAAATTTATATAATAAATAAGGAAAATGAAAATTTTCAAGGCATAATCTAATATAAAATATTTAAAACTAAAAAATGAGATAATTGAATAATATGAATTTTTTGTCTATATTTTTACCATTTCCAAATACTATTATTAAATTTATCTTCATTTTTAATTTAATTCAAAATTTAAATCTCGCTTGACATACTGTGCCGATTTGATGACAACTTTTTTCTTATAGATAAATTAAATCTTAATGTTTATTTAGAGGAAAATCTCAAATTTATTATAGCTAATATCTTAGCCTCTTAGTTGTATAAAATATAATTGTTGTCTCTTTATTTTTTTAAATTTGTGATTTAGTTTCTTTATTTTTTTAATTGAGATATTTCATTCTCCTTTTTTAAAAATTGTACGATTTTAGACCTCTTATTTTGAATTGAAATATTTTGTCTCTTACTCTTAAAAATTTTGTGATTTTAGTCCTGTTATTTATTTTCATACTTTTATGTACTTTTTTATTTATTTTTTAATAAATTAAGGGTAGTGTATTGGATTAAAATTTTAAAAGACCATTTTAGCATAAAATTTATTGTGGATTTTAAAGATTATGTAGGAATATTATGACTTATCAGATTTCTTTTTAAGAATTTTATGATAATTTAGATTATAATGAATTTACATCATAAGAATTTAAAAGATTTGAAATGACGGTATAGATTTATAAGATTTGAAAGGATTATGTGAATTTTTAAAAACACTTTCAAAAGTACAAGAATCAGTGAAAAAAATAATAAAAAAATGATAATGTTTGGATAAAAAAAAAAGTAAAGCCAATATGATTTTTTAATCTTTTAATAGCTATATTGATTTTAGCTTTATGTCCTTCTATACTAACATTTTTTTACAATAACATCTTCTTATTCTCACTTTTGGAATCGAATAATAGATTTAAAATTATACGTTTTTTCATAATTTTTTTAATTACTACAATTATTTCATGATAAATCTAATGACATGTTTAAATGGAGTATAATAATAAAGATATACTAGAAGGGGTAGTAAGGGTGAAAATTTGATGAAACCCTAATTTATAGATCTAATTTTTACCATAAACAAACTCGGGAACCTATTTGTGACTCTCTGGAATGAGGGAAAATAAAAAGAAAAAAGGAAATTGGAAACAGAGATGTAAAGAATAATGCCACAATATTGGAAATTGATAAGTTGAGGATGATTCGTCACAAAAAATTAAATTCTTTCATAGGAACTTAAAGTTTCACATAAGAACCAAAAGAGACACTTTTTGTCTAATATGAAATTTCATAAAAAAAAAAACTATCAACAAAATGTTTAAAGAGTCTATTTATACCTTCTAGTAATAACCCTGAATTAGGCCTAAGGCCTAATAACTAATCTAATAATTAAAAGACTTGAAAATAATAATAAATGTTCATGCTACCCATTACATGTACAAAAATAAGCCCTAAATATAATTAAAAATGAAAAAAAAACTTATTCTAAAACTTGGCTAAAATTTATGGGCTTCATTTTTTCTTCTCTTTCCTCCATGAGATAACTGAGTCTCTTATCAAACTCTTCTTGAAATCTCTTGTTCCTTACTCTAGTGATTGATTCATCCATGTTGAATCCACCTAAGTCAAACTCTTTCTCTTTGGATAGTCCTTTATCATTCCCTCATTCTTAGGAAGAATTCGCCCTCTAATTGATATCAAAGCTACCTATATCACAAAGAGTCAAGCCACTAACATTAAAAGTGTTGCTCACACCATAGTCAAGTAGTAAATCAATTTTATATGCATCATCATTTATGCGCTCCAAAACTTTAAAAGGACCATCTCCCCTTTGTTGATGTTTAGATTTCCTTCCAAAGGAAATCTATTCTTCCTTAAGTGAATCCAAACCCAATCACTCGATTTGAAAACCATCTTCTTTCTACCCATATTGGCATATCTAGCATATTGCTCAACCTTTTTCTCAATTTGTGCTTTCACCTTCTCATGCAAACACTTAACAAAATTAGCTTTAGAAAGCCTATCCATATTCATCATAGCAAAAGTGTTAGGCAAAGGTAACAAATCAAGAAGAAATAATGTATTAAAACTGTAAACTACCTCAAAAGAAGAATAAAAAACAATAGATTTTACTACCCTATTATTTGCAAATTCAGCATGAGGTTGGCATTCCTCCCAAGTTTTCAAATTTTTACCTACCAAGCATCTTAGAAATTGAGATAGAGTTTAATTTACCACCTCAGTTTGTCCATTCGTTTGAGGATGACAAGTAGTAGAAAAAAGGAGTTTTGTGTCCAGTTTGCTCCATAAGGTCTTTTGAAAGTGGCTTAGGAACTTAGAATCCCTATCCGATACAATGTATGAAGTGAGTCATCACATAAGCATCATTTGCTTTATCACAAAGTATGAAGTGAGCTGATTTGTCATTATTTTCTCCTATTTCTTAACCCTTTTTGTCACCATTTTAATTACTGATTAGCCTTAATTGTCAAATTAATTATGCAATTTTGTCATTTGGGCCTACTGGACTAATTTTGTGTTTTTAATTTAATTTCAGGAGAATTATAAGCAATTGGGCTTGAATCCGGAATTGGGCTTGGACTTGAAGAGAGCAGACAATTTTATTTTATCAAATCTTATCTTATCCAGATTTTATCTAGATATTATTTCATCCAATCTTATCTTATCTTATCCGGATTTTATTTCATCTAGATTTTATTTCATCCAATCTTATCTTATCTTGTCCAGATTTTATTTTATTTATGGGCTTGGACTTAAAACAGATTTATAAGCTTTGGGGCTGAGGACTTATATAACAGTATCAAGGTTTTAGTTTTAGGAGTTTTTGGAGATGAGAATAATTCTAGGATTTTAGAATTCCAGTTTTTACTATTCATGCGCACTATTCACGTAGAATAAAATTCATTTTCTGCAATTCCATTTTTGCTTCAATCTACAATTTCGTTTTCTACTGATTAATGGAAGGCTAAGTCTCCAGCGTTGTTTTCTCTTGAGGATCAAACACATCTCTCTTTGAGGTTTTGTTATTACTATTGAATTCTAATCAGTTTTTTCTTCTTCACCAATTACTCTGTATTTGTTGCTATTAATCCATGCATGCTTAATGCTTGATTAATTTTCTCTGCGCTTAATTTACATTCATGCTTAATGATCAATTTCGTTCATGATTAATTGGTGTATGTGTTGCTTAATCACATAATGACAACCTTATGTTAATTTTCGCTTAGTAATTTAATTTAAGGTTGGATTAAGTGGTTAAACTGATTAAGGATAAATTCTTGTAACCTAGGATAAGAGACTTGCTTGTGAATAAAAGGGAAACAACATATTCTAATTATGTTATTTTCTAATTCAAATTTGTTTGCTGTTCAATTTACAAAAACAAACAACCCCCCAATTCGTTACTGTTTTATTACTATCTGTTATGAACGTTTGGTTGACCATTGCTCGTTGGGAGACGACCTAGGATCACTTCCTATATACTATATTTTTAATGTTTATTTGATTCGGGTACGGCCTCGATCAAATTTGGCGTCGTTGCCGGGGAGCAGTGGGCCAAAGGTTCATAATAGTGTTTAGTTGTCTTGTTTTGTGTAGCGTTCTGTTTTGCATTTCAGTTGCATCCCCTGTTTAGCAACTATTTTTAGCGACTGATTCAACGACTGATTCAGCTTTGTGTTTTGCTGTGAACAGACAACAGTGATGAACAATGATTAGTGACTGGGATTTAGCGACTGATTTTGCAATTTAATTAGCAATTTTTGTTTTGATAGTTAGAGTTGTTATTTTTGGCTGATTTTTTGTGTGGTAGCTTCTTTCGATCCATATTTTGTGTGAAAAATACCAGGAGCACTTGGTGTGACAATATTTGAGAGACAAAAATTTTGGGAACTTGTTTTTAGCAAAACTTAAAACGGCCATAACTTTTGCTCCGGATATCAGAATGACTATTATTATATATGCATTTGGGGTAGAAAAAAATTTCCCATGCTATGACAACCGCTTTAGAAGGTTGGGGTCTCCCAAACTCCAAAAATCAGCCATTTACTAAGTTTTTTTTTTTATTTTTCAAGTATTATTGTCCTATTTTTCTAAGCTTTGCTTAGTTAGTTTTCATAGTTAGACTCTGAATTTTTGTTTTAAATTTTTTGTGCTATCTTTTCATGATTTTAGGGTGTTCCTCACAAAATGTTAGCTCATTTTGATATTGTTTGAGTATAGCTGTAGTTTTACCCCCTTGTTAGGTGCTTGTTGAGAAACACATTATTTGCTGCATATAGTGCATGACTAGGGGCAATCCAGGTGATTTACAACCCTTTAATCCTGAAATAGATAGAACCTCTCATAGATTAGTTAGGCATAGTGTGCATCCTGGTCATTTTGAGCATTTTGAGCATTCTGTTAAGGGTGAGTCTGAATATTCTGATTTTAAGCATTCCAGTACTAATTTTCATACTGAGAACATGGATCAACCTCCACCTCGTGAGAGGACTCTTAGGGAGATGGATGCACCTGATTTCACTAATGAAAGCTTGTGCATTCAATATCCTGAAGAGGGTGTTCCATATGTTCTCAAGACTGGACTAATACATTTGCTGCCCAAGTTTCATGGTCTTGCAGGTGAAGATCCTCATAAGCATCTTAAGGAGTTCCATATTGTTTGTTCCACCATGAAGCCCCCTGATGTCAAAGAAGATCATATCTTTCTAAAGGCTTTTCCTCATTCTCTAGAGGGAGTGGCAAAAGATTGGCTATACTACCTTGCTCCTAGGTCCATTTTCAGCTGGGATGACCTTAAGAGGGTGTTCTTGGAGAAATTATTCCTTGCATCTAGGACCACTACCATTAGAAAAGACATTTCAGGCATCAAGCAACTTACTGGAGAGAGCTTGTATAAGTATTGGGAAAGATTCAAGAAATTGTGAGCAAGCTGTCCTCACCACCAGATTTCTGAGCAACTCCTTCTTCAATTTTTCTATGAGGGACTTAGCAACATGCAGAGGAGTATAATTGATGCTACCAGTGGTGAAGCTCTTGGTGATATGACCCCTGCTGAGGCTAGGAATTTGATTGAGAAGATGGCTTCCAACTCCCAACAATTCAGTGCAAGAAATGATGCTATTGTTCTTAGAGGAGTCCATGAGGTGGCCACAAATTCATCTTCATCTACTGAAAATAAAAAGCTTGAAGGAAAACTTGATGCCTTGGTCAACCTAGTAACTCAGCTTGCCATGAATTAGAAATCTACACCTGTTGCAAGAGTTTGTGGTCTATGTTCTTCTGCAGATCACCATACAGATCTTTGTCCTTCTTTGCAGCAATCTGGAGTCAATGAGCAACCTGAAGCTTATGCTGCAAACATTTATAATAGACCTCCTCAGTAGCAAAACCAACAACAACAGAATAATTATGACTTTTCAAGCAATAGATACAATCCAGGTTGGAGGAATCATCCAAACAGAAGATGAACAAGTCCTCCACAACAACAACAATTTGTCCCTCCTTTCCAGAATGCTACTGGTCCAAGCAAGCCATATGTTCCTCCTCCAATGCAGCAACAACAAAGACAACAAGCAATTGAGGCTCCTCCTCAACCTTCCTTAGAAGAGTTAGTGAGGCAAATGACCATCCAAAATATGCAATTTCAGCAGGAGACAAGAGCCTCCATTCAGAGTCTGACAAATCAGATGGGGCAGATGGCTACTCAGTTGAATCAAACTCAATCCCAAAATTTTGACAAATTACCTTCACAGACTGTGCAGAATCCGAAAAATGTGAGTGCCATCACCTTGAGGTCTGGCAACCAAATTCATGTGCCTCCACTAGTAGCAGCACCTGCACCTGAACCTGTCAAGCTTCATTCTACACCTAAAAAAAAGGATGAGATAGTTGCACAAAAGAGAAAGCTTCCTAACAAAAAATTTCATTCAGGTGGACCTTCTTCTAGTAATTATGACTTACCGTAACCGCCTATCTCTCTTCCATTCCCACCTAGAGCAATTCCAAACAAAAAAATGCAAGAAGCGGAAAATGAGATCTTGGAGACCTTCAGGAAAGTAGAGGTGAACATACCTCTGCTAGATGCCATCAAGCAGATTCCAAGATATGCCAAGTTTCTAAAGGAGTTGTGCACCCACAAAAGGAAGCTCAAGGGCAATGAAAGGATTAGCATGAGCAAAAATGTGTCAGCATTGATAGGTAAATTTGTTCCTCCCATTCCTGAGAAATGTAAGGACCCAGGTACTTTCTATATACCTTGCATTATTGGGAATAGTAAATTTGAGAATGCCATGCTAGATCTAGGAGCATCAGTTAGTGTCATGCCTCTGTCCATTTTCAATTCTTTATCTCTTGGACCTTTGTAATCTATAGATGTGGTGATTCATTTGGCAAATAGAAGTGTTGCTTACCCCGCAGGTTTCATAGAGGATGTGTTGACTCGGATTGGTGAACTTATTTTTCCTGTTGATTTTTATGTTCTTAATATGGAAGAGGGATTTCCCCATGGTTCAGTTCCAATTATTTTAGGCAGGTCATTTATGAAAACAGCCTGAACCAAGATAGATGTTTATGCTGGCACATTGTCTATGGAATTTGGTGATATTGTTGTTCATTTTAACATTCTTGATGCCATGAAACATCCATCTGAGGATCATTCTGTTTTTCATGCTGAGATAATTGATCAGATTGTTGATTTTGATTCTGTTCTTCATGGTAGGAAACACCCATTTTTATCTGATTTGCAAACTTGTCAGTCCTTATGCATTGAATCTGAATCTGAGTGTGAATCTGATCCTATATCTGATTTTTATGCTGAGAGTGAATTTGAATTTGAGTTTAGTTCTAATTCTCTGGGTGTTGTACCTCTTGATGTTGATTTTTTAGAATCAGAATGCACTAACCATGTTGTAGGAAGTACATATACTTCTGACTTGCTTTATGAGGTACAGGCTAAGGAACCTTCTTCTTCTCCTACCCTGGTTCCTCCCACTGTTCAGCCACCACCCACACTAGAGTTGAAGCCCTTACCAGCAACCCTCAAATATGCTTACTTGGAGGACAAGGAAAAATTCCCAGTGATCATCTCTGCCTCCCTTGATGCTGAGCAAGAGGAGAAGTTGTTGCTAGTGCTCAAGAAGCACAAGAAGGCCATTGGATGGACTTTAGCAGAGATTCCTGGTATTAGTCCATCTACTTGCATGCATATGATACTTTTAGAGGATGGAGCTAAGCCAGTGAGGCAGCCACAATGATGACTCAACCCCGTCATTCTAGATGTGGTGAAAAAGGAAGTGACCAAGCTCTTACCAGCTGGAATCATCTACCCCATTTCTGACAGCCAGTGGGTGAGTCCAGCCTAAGTGGTTCCTAAGAAGATAGGCCTCACAATGATTAAGAATGAAAGGGATGACCCCACAAGAGTGCAGAACAACTGGCGAGTCTGCATTGATTATAGGAGGCTGAACCAGGTAACCAGAAAAGACATTTTCCCCTGCCTTTCATTGATCAAATGCTTGAGCGCTTGACAGGTAAGTCTCATTACTGTTTTCTTGATGGTTTTTTTGATTATTTATAAATTCTTATTGCTCTTGGGGATCAAGAAAAGACCATATTCACTTGTCCCTTTGGCACTTTTGCCTATAGGAGGATGCTCTTTGGCCTATGCAACGCCCCTGGTACCTTCCAACGGTGTATGCTTAGCATTTCCAGTGATTTTTTAGAGACTTGCATAGAGGTGTTTATGGATGATTTTACTGTTTATGGATCCTCTTTTGATGCATGTTTGGATAGTCTGGATAGAGTTCTTAGTAGATGCATTGAAACTAACCTTGTGCTTAATTTTGAAAAATGTCACTTCATGGTAAAACAATATATAGTTTTAGGGCATATCATTTCCAGTAGGGGCATAGAGGTAGACCCTGCAAAAATAGATGTTATTTCACAATTGCCTTACCCATTTTGCGTGTGAGAGGTTCGTTCTTTTCTTGGTCATGCAGGGTTTTATAAGCGTTTTATCAAGGATTTTAGCAAAGTGGCCCTTCCACTATCCAACCTATTGCAAAAAGAGGTGGAGTTTGATTTTGAAGACCGGTGCAAAGAGGCTTTTGATTGCCTCAAGCGTGCGGTGACTACCACCCCTATCATTCAGGCACCTGATTGGACAGCCTCATTTGAGCTAATGTGCGATGCATCCAATTACGCATTGGGGGTTGTCCTTGCTCAAAAGATTGATAAGCTGCCTCGGGTGATCTACTACGCTTCCAAAACTTTGGATGCTTCTCAAGCAAATTACACTACCACAGAGAAGGAGCTATTAGTGATAATTTTTTATCTTGAGAAATTTCATTCATATTTACTTGGTACTCGCGTTATTGTTTATACTGACCATGCAGCTCTGATCATCAAATAACAATCATCAACACATATCATGGTAATTATTTACTTAATTCAATTATTCTAACATGTCAAAACATTTTTTATTTTTTAACAGAATCTAATCATCTTAGAAACAAAACATAAGCAATTCAAGCATTAATCAATTCAGACAAAATTCAATTAATCATACATATTTAAAATTAAAACTAAATATAGTTATTTAAACATTATAAACATAATCAAACAATTTCAACAATTATTTTCTATTAGCCACAAAAATAACTTAACTGAAAATACTAATCATACCTTAATTAATAGAGATGGCTTAGATGTTACCTCTTTTGAGATTTTACTGATATTGTTGTCGCCGTATGTAACATGTCCACTTTTCTTGGGGGAAATGGTTGTAAATTTGGATACATCTCCCATCATATGCTTGGAACATCCACTGTCGATGTACCACTTCTTCCTTACAGATTCTTCTTTGTTGTTTTCATGAGATTTTGTCATGAGACACAAGTTGGCTTGGTCTTCATCATAATCTTGAAATGATTTTAGATTTGACCTGTTCCTGAAAATACTTTTGAAAAACAAAGAATTTAAAGAGGCCATGAATCTTGAAGTTGTTAAACTTTCTATAAGATACCTGCTCTGATACCACTTGTTGGATCAAGTGGCCTCAGAATAATTAAGAAAGGGGGGTTGAATTAATTATTAATGAACATTTACTAATTAAAAATCTATCCTTCTTAATGTTACTAAATTCAATTAGGCTTTTACTATAATGTTAAGAAAGTAAAGAACAGAAATAGAAACTTAACCAAAAGTAAAAGCGATAATTAAAGTGCACAGCGGAAATTAAAGAGTGTAGGGAAGAAAAAGACAAACACAAGAATTTTATACTGGTTCGGCAACAACCCGTGCCTACATCCAGTCCCCAAGTGACCTACGGTCCTTGAGATTTCTTTTCAACCTTGTAAAATCCTTTACAAGCAAAGATCCACAAGGGATGTACCCTCCCTTGTTCTCTTTCTAACAACCAAGTGGATGTACCCTCCACTTGAACTGATCCACAAGAGATGTACCCTCTCTTGTTCTCAGTCACAACAACCCAAGTAGATGTACCCTCTACTTGTACCACAAGGGATGTACCCTCCAATGTGTTAAGACAAAGTTCTCAGGCGGTTAGTCCTTTGAAATTTTGTGAAGGGGAAACAAAAGATATCTCAGGCAGTTAGTCTTTTGAAATCTTTTGTGTAAGGGAAAGGGAAGAATCAAAAGAATTCTCTGGCTGTGTCATTTTGAATTCTTTGAAAAGGGAGAAGGGAGACACAAAAGAATTCAGGTGGTTAGTCCTTGGTGAATTCTTTTTGACAAAGGGAGAAGAGAATGAAAAAGATGAATAGCACAAGTTTTTGAACAAAGAACTTTTCTTGGAAGAGAAAGTGTTGATCAAAAACTTTTAGAAAGATGAAGAGAAAAGAAACCAGAAAGTTCTGATGAAAGAGATGAAAGATATTGAAAGATAGATTGAAAGAGATGATTGAGATGAATGAATAATGTTTCATGCCAAGGTCACATATTTATAATTTCTTGATGACTCAAGTCAAAACTTGTAAATCTTGGCAATTCCTTTAAAACTAATTACTTAAAAAGTTATGACTTTTGAAAGAATCTTCAGAAACAAGTCACTCGAAGAATTGTGACTTTTGCAAATGAATTTTTCGAAAACAATCACTGGTAATCGATTACACATCAACAGATGTGACTCTTCATTTTGAATTTTGAAAATCTTAACGTTTTGAAACACTGGTAATCGATTACATGTTTATGGTAATCGATTACAGCTTTGTAAATCAGTTTGAAAAACAATGTTGGCTACTGGTAATCGATTACTACCTTCTGGTAATCGATTACCAAAGAGTAAAACTCTTTGGTAAAAGATTTTGTGAAAACTCCATGTGCTACTCAATGTTTTGAAAAACTTTTTAATACTTATCTTGATTGACTCTTCTCTTGATTCTTGAATCTTGAGTCTTGAATCTTGATCTTGATTATTCTTGAATCTTGATTCTTGAAACTTGATTCCTGAAAACTTCATTCTTGAATCTTTGGCATCATCGAAATAATCGTTGAAGGCATTGCTTCCACATGTCATTCTTCCGCACCAAGTGGCCATCTTGGCATACAGAGGACAGCTCGTAAGGTGCTTGACTGCGATTTCTATTAGCCCACCATCTTCAAGGATGTGTGTTGAATCTGTAGCACTTGTGAGCCTTGTCAGAGAGCAGGCGGCTCACCTTCATGGAGACAGCAAATGCCTCAACAACCCATGTTATTCTATGAGGTGTTTGATGTCTGGGGTATATATTTTATGGGGCATTTCCCTGTCTCTTTTGGTTTTGTTTATATTCTCCTTGCTATTGATTATGTTTCAAAATGGGTGGAAGCCAAACCCACTAGAACTAACAATGCTAAGGTTGTTGTGGATTTTGTTAGATCTAATCTGTTTTGCAGGTTTGGAGTCCCTAGAGCCATCGTTAGTGATCAAGGCACCCATTTTTATAACAGGTCCATGTATGCCTTACTCAAAAAGTATGGGGTCGTGCACAAAATTTCCACACCTTACCACCCCCAAACTAATGGGCAGGCTGAGATTTCAAACAGGGAGATAAAAAGGATCTTGGAGAAGATTGTAAAGCCGAACAGAAAAGATTGGAGCACCAGGCTGGATGATGCTCTTTGGGCGCATAGGACTGCCTACAAAGCAACCATAGGAATGTCTCCTTATCGGGTTGTCTTCGGCAAGGCATGTCATCTTCCTGTAAGGATAGAGCACAAAGCCTACTGGGCTGTAAAGACCTACAACTTCTCTATTGATCAGGCTGGAGAGGAAAGGAAGTTGCAACTAAGTGAGCTAGATGAGATCTGTTTAGAAGCCTATGAGAATTCCAAATTCTACAAGGAGAAGACCAAGAAGTTCCATGATAGTTTGATAGCTAAGAAGGACTTCGTGGTTGGACAGAAAGTTTTATTGTATAACTCTAGGCTCGGACTCATGAGTGGTAAGTTGAGGTCAAAGTGGATTGGTCCTTTTGTTGTGACTAATGTTTTTCCTTATGGTACAGTTGAGATCAAAAGTGAATCCACAGATAAGAGCTTCAAGGTCAATGGACATCGGCTGAAGCCATTCCTCACAAATCCCTCCTTAGTGGATGTAGTGGGGGAGGAGACCTCCTTACTTCCCCCTACTTTTCTTCCCCCATGACTTAGGGAGTTTTCTTTTTCTTTCTCCTTCTTTACTTTTATTGCACTTGTCCAAATTTATTGATTGTTCTTGATCTTATGATTGTGCTACATTGAGGACAATGTGTTGTTTAAGTGGGGGGGGGGGGGGGGAGATTGTTCTTTAATTTTGTTGGGTAGTCTAGTTTAATTTTATTAGGTTTTTCTAGGTTAATTTTGTTATTTTGGTTTTATGTTTTGTGTACAACATTGCATGTTTCTCTTTCAATTTTGGGTTATGTACAGGTAATGGGTAATTGTTTTTGAAATAGGAGTTTCTTGGCATTTTGTGAATTGAAATCCTTGTTTTTCTCTGCATGTCAAGTTAGTTCGAATTGGAAGTGATAGATTTACCCTTGGTGAGAATTTGAGCCATCATCATCTATTTTATTCGGTGTGTTTTGCCCCATTGATTGCTTGCACAATAGCCTTGGCTTGACTCTTATTGATACTTCTTGCTTCACATGCATGTTGGGAGATGATTTAGGCATTTTGTTCTTATAAGCCTCTAGCCAAATGAGCCAACCTTGAATTAATTCCTTTGATAGCCCCTTTGAGCCTATGTTCCCCTTTTTTTGTTTTGAAGCTCATTACAAGCCTTAAGTGAAAAACCATGATCTCACCCTACCCTTAAGGAATTTTGGAGCTTTGGAATTGTTTTGGGAATAAGTGTGGGGGGGTATGTTTCATTGGATGATATGTTTTTGTTGGCCATGCTTGATGATGTATTTTGGCCATGCTTGATGTATATACATATATTGCCTAATTGTTGCTTTATTTTTCAAATGCTATTGTTCACAATTTAAAAAAAATACAAAAAAATGAGAAGAAAAGAGAGAATGAAGTTGAATAAATGAGGTCTTGGTTTGAAGACTTGGATTGGTTTAAGGACTTGGTTGATTTTGTTTTGGGTTACTTTTTATGCTTAATTTTTAATTTTGGTTTTGGGGTTTACTACTTTTTCTTACTTCCCACTTATTCCCCATTGCTCCTCTATTCCTTTGGGTTTTAGCTACTATCCCATACTTTCCTCTACCTTGTCCTTGGCCCCATTACAACCTTAAAAGACCTTTTGATCCTCATGTACATGTGTTTGTGATGTGATATTCAATTTTAGAGTCTTGCCAAGTTTATGTGGTGTTTGTTTTCATGGGTGCTCTGAGAGTAAACAGTAGCCTAGACACTTGAGAGATAGAGTGCATATCTTGTGAGGCTTTATCACTTTTCATTCTTGAGCTGATTGACTATCTTGCCAAGTTTGAGATGCTTGGATGATTTTCATGACTGTCTTGATTCTTTAACTCTCTATGTGTTGGATGTTGCCCATTCCTTTCATTCCTTGATATTCATTGAGAAATATGTAATTGTTTTTGTGTTTGTTTGTTTCTCTTTAATGTCTCTGGATTTGTTCCTTGCTTTGCTTTTTTATTTTTCCCAGGAGTGCAAAAGGCTAAGTGTGGGGGCATTTGATGTGTCATTATTTTCTCCTATTTCTTAATCCTTTTTGTCACCATTTTAATTACTGATTAACCTTAATTGTCAAATTAATTATGCAATTTTGTCATTTGGGCCTACTGGACTAATTTTGTATTTTTAATTTAATTTTAGGAGAATTATAAGCAATTGGGCTTGAATTTGGAATTGGGCTTGGACTTGAAGAGAGCAGATAATTTTATTTTATCAAATCTTCTTATCCAGATTTTATCTAGATATTATTTCATCTAGGTTTTATTTCATTCAATCTTATCTTATCTTATCCAAATTTTATTTCATCTAGATTTTATTTCATTCAATCTTATCTTATCTTGTCCAGATTTTATTTTATTTATGGGCTTGCACTTAAAACAGATTTATAAGCTTTGGGGTTGAGGACTTATATAACAACACCAAGGTTTTAGTTTTAGGAGTTTTTGGAGAGGAGAATAATTCTAGGATTTTAGAATTCCAGTTTTTACTGTTCATGCGCACTGTTCATGTAGAATAAAATTCGTTTTCTGCAATTTCGTTCCTGCTTCAATCTACAATTTTGTTTTCTAAATGGAAGGCTAAGTCTCCAGCGTTGTTTTCTCTTGAGGATCAAGCACAGTTCTCTTTGAGGTTTTGTTATTACTATTGAGTTCTAATCAGTTTTTTCTTCTTCACCAATTACTTTGTATTTGTTGCTATTAATCCATGCATGCTTAGTGCTTGATTAATTGTCTCTGCGCTTAATTTACATTCATGCTTAATGATCAGTTTCATTCATGATTAATTGGTGTATGCGTTGCTTAATCATATAATGAAATTCTTATGTTAATTTTCGCTTAATAATTTAATTTGAGGTTCGATTAAGTGGTTGAACTGATTAAGGATAAATTCTCATAACCAAGGATAAGAGACTTGCTTGTGAATCAAGGGGAAACAACATGTTTTAATTCTGTTATTTTCTAATTCAAATTTGCTTGCTGTTTAATTTACAAAAACAAACAGCCCCCTAATTCGTTACTGTTTTATTACTATCTGTTATGAACGTTTGGTTGATCATTGCTCGTTGGGAGACGACCTAGGATCACTTCCTAGATACTGCATTTTTAATGTTTATTTGATTCGGGTACGGCCTCGATCATGAGTCATCTTTGAGAACCTATCAACCACAAAAAAAATAGAATCCTCCCCTTCTTGGATCTTGGAAGACCAAGCACAAAATCCATAAAAATGTTGATCTAAGTAGAGTTAGGAATGGATAATGGAGTATATAATCCACGATGCATGACCTTTGATTTAACCTTTTTACACACTAAACACCTATCATAGAATTTATGCCCACCATGTTTTATATGTGGTCAAAGGAAATGTTCATGCAAAATGTCCAATGTTTTAGCAACTTCAAAATGTCTCATCAAACTACCTTTATGAACTTCTCTAATAAACAACTCATGCATGGAACTGTTAGGCACACACAATCTCTTATCTTTGAATAGGTAACCATCATGCCTAAAGTATTTGTTATGAGCAACCTTTTCACATAATTTAAACAGATTAGAGAAGTCATCATCACAAGCATACAACTCCTTTATATGATCAAACACAAGCATCTTAGTTTCAAGCATGGAGGATAAAGAATACCTCCTAGAAAGGGTGTCGACCACAACATTAGTCTTGCCTTGCTTATATTTGATCACATAAAGAATACCTCCTAGAAACAAAATATAGTAGTTCAGATTGGCACCCTTTAGTGTTCACTGAAGTAACCAATGGGATGCCCCTATTGTAACAAAACAACCTTTATTCCAAAATTCGATGCATCGCATTAAATCGCAAATGATTTGGCAAAATTGGGTAAAGCAAGAATAGGTGCATCTGTCAATTTTTCTTTCACTTCCCCACTTGAACCCCACATTTTTCTTTACAATTTCATTCAAAGGAGAAGCTAGTGTGCTAAAATCTGTAATAAACCGCCTATAGAAGCTATCCATCCCTTGAAAACTCCTTACCTCACTCACATTTTTAGGTGAAGGCTAATCCCTAACAGCTTTTTCTTTTTCTTCATCAACCTGCACACCCTTAGAACTCACAAAAACCCTAGGAACACTACTCGATTAGTGCAAAATGTGCATTTGCTTCTATTGGCATGCAAACTTTCCATCCTAAGCACTTCCAAAACACATTTAAGTTGTTCTAGATGGTCATTGAGTGTCATCCTATATATCAAAATATCATCAAAGTAGACAACCACAAATTTTCCAATGAAATGTCTTAAAACATGATTCATAAGTCTCATGAAAGTGCTAGGTGCATTGGTTAGTTGAAAATGCATCACCATCCACTCATATAATCCAAACTTAGTTTTAAAATTGGTTTTCCACTCATTACCTTCTCTCATTCTAATTTGATGGTGACCACTTTTCAAATCAATTTTGGAGAAGTAACTAGAACCTTGAAACTCATCTAACATACACAAAGTAGTTGTAAGTAGAAGTATTTTTCAGTTTTAATGAATTTACCTACACCAAATAATGGTAGGTATAAGTTGTCGAGTTTTACCTACATTAGTGAATTGTAGGTAGAAATATTTTTGAATTTTACCTACATTAATTCATGTCTATAAGCAAAAGACGTCCGTAGGCACATGTCATTTTTCTTGTAGTGTTTCAAAGTTAATGAATTGTTTTGCACTTTTGTATTAAAAAAAACATTTGTCATATAAATAATAAAGAAATATATGTCAGATAGTATTTATAAAATACATAAATTAACGTTTGAAATTAATCCCATGAACGCAAATTATAAATTTTTAAAAAGTAAAAGACGAAATGTCTCAATTAAAAAATGAGAGATTAAAATTATTTTTTTAAAAAAAAAATTAAATGCCTCAGTTAAAAAAAAGGAACTGAAAATACAGATTTAAGAAAATAATATATGTAAATTACATTTTAGACAATTAAATTTTATACAACTAAAACTTATATAAATATATGTGGAAATTATGGTGACCCCAGAACCTTCCTGTCCTTTCTTCTTGGTGGAGGGATACGCCAGTATTTTCACGATCTGGAATTTATTGTACTATCTTTTAGCTACTGATGAAGGTGATGCTACACTCTACTAACTAATTAAAGTAATAATAAATTTTAAAATATACCAATATTGGTGTTAATATTAGGAAAAGGGCATACCATAATAATATTTATGTTATTAATTATATGCAGACGTTGGCAATTTTAAGATTAAAGTATATAACATCAGAATTTCTTGAAGAGGAAACCACTTGAGCTAAACCCTGGTATGCAATGTGAACAATAAGAAAGGGTCGTCATTATTCTATCTAGCCATTACTTGTTTCTATTCTATGTGACAAACGCAAAATGAACATTCTATCTAGTCATTTTAACTACAAGAATGATCATCTGTGACGATTTTTAATCGCAAAAAATATAGTTTTTTTTTTTTTTACTTACATAAACGTATATGGTGCTGCTATAATGGAGAATGGAGATTAGGGATGAAAAACGGAAGATAAATGTTTTTGAGAAAAAAAATTAAAAAAGTAACAATATAAAAAATGGCAAAATTATCAAATCAGCATTAAGGGTATTAATTAGTTTTCAAGTATTCATTTGCAAACTTTTTAAAACTATAAGGATTTCATATGTTTTGTTAAAAATATGGTAGTGCACATGACCAAAAAAAATAGTACAAGACAAAGATATAAGTTTTTGGACAATTTTTTTACCTTATACATGATTTGACAAATAACTAATTGCACAATTAAAATAATATAAAATACGTTAAAATACTTAATATTAATTATCTTAATACAATTTACATCAAATCAAATTTAATGTATTTAACAAAATAAAAATAGAGAGATTAGAAATAAGGATATATGTGTCTTTTTAATATTTTGTAATTGAGAAAAAAATTATTAATGATTTTCTAAATAAAAAAAATTATAAATTTATCATGTCATCTCTGCTTGATTTGCGTTATTCTTTTTTCTGATCAAATGTGAAATACAAAAGATTTATTTTTTCCAGTACCATAATTTTTAACGAATAAAGCAGATCCTAAAACCTTTATATGCATAGATCGATAGAAACATATATAGTTATGTAAAGTATGTGAAATAAATTCCTAATTTGTTATACTTTTTGTTCTTTTTTTTTGTAATTTTTAAGCTATCTAGATTGACTTGTGTTTTAATGTGTTATGTTTGGATGTAAATAAGTAGGTGAAATAGTGAAATAATGAAAAATCAAATGCTGAATTAAAAAGGATTTGATTAAATATTCATAATTTTCAAATATCAGGCATTCCTCATATTAATTTGCAAACTATTTAAGTTTCTAGTCTTATGATCATATTATGCAGATAACTAATTCTAATCTCTATTTAAGAAGAAAAATATGAATGAAATATATATGAAATTATTTTGCTGAAGAGCTATAATTTCTTCATTCACTGCACTAGCATGTAGCACCCGCGTCGTCAACTTTAATTTGAAGATCAAGTATTAATTCATCAGGATGCTCTTTTTGTTTCAAGAGCAGGGGATATACATTTGTGGTAGCATTTGTGTATCAATGTTATGTTGTCTAGCAAGGTTGGTTTCAGTGGCGGATCTTATTATGACCAAAATAATATTCTAATGGGTGAATGCGTCAGGCTGATCAGACACTAATGTGGTACATAAATTTTTTTCATTTTCAAGAATCATGTTTTCTAATAATCATAATTTTTAAGAATTTATTTTCTGGAAATGTTATAAATATATATGATATGTCTTAGATGTTTTCGGGAATGAGACACAAAAAAAAAAAAATCCTTTTCATGGAAATCTTGGTCATAAGAAACTTAATTTAAAAAAATGATTCTCAAGAAGAATGCTCGATTCGTAGGAATGATTTTTAAAATATTCATACCAAACATAAAAATTTAACATTATTAACCTAAGATTTATGGAAAACATAAAAATAATTCCCTACCAAACACCCTGTTATGGCCGAATCCCTAATCTGCAAATTCTTAGAGTTTGAGAGCTAGGACTCTCCAGAAGCAATAGAGGTAAAGATGAGTTTTATTCATTCTGCCCTTTTTCATTACATGGTAATAGCTTTATATAGAATTTTGTGAATTGATACTAACATAATTGACAAATTCTGGTAACAGGGCCTAACAGAAAAAGTTTCAAAAGATTCAAGAAGATTCCATCATAACAGAATTGTAAAGCTAGCAGATAGGATAATTCTATAATGGGTCATCCTCTAAGCCACGTTAGCCTTCCTTCTCTTTTAGACAATAAAGTCCTTCAAGTATTATGGTTTGATCACCATTCTTCTCTGCCTTTGGTTCTTCTCTGCTAATAACTGCTCTGTTGCTTGCTCTGCTTGTGTTTCTGTTAATGGTGATTGTGGAGCTTTTGTGCCTTTTGTAACATTCCCCTGTGCTTCGAAAAGCACCTTGTCCTCAAGGTGATACTCTGCCTTGAGTTCATCCCAGGACTCCCAAGTAGCATCGTCTGGATGTAAGCCTTTCCACTGAACCAATACCCTCAGCCTTGGAGGGTCTGCTTCTGTATCCCATTTGGTGTTGAGAATGACAAGTGGAGAAATAACAGGGTCATTATCAATAGAAGATGGCGGTAGTTCAGCGGTGACTCCGGCATCAGAAGGGTTATGGCATGGTTTGAGAAGAGAGCAATGAAACACTGGGTGTATGTGGGAGTGCGGAGGAAGTCGAAGTTGATAAGCTACAAGGCCCACCCTCTGTGTAATCTGAAATGGTCCAAAGAATCTTTTGGTCAACTTAGGATGAGAATCTCCAGTTACTGACACTTGTCGACGTGGCCTAAGTTTGACGAATACCCAATCGTCCACTTGAAACTCAACATCGCACCTGTTATGGTCTGCAAAGCGTTTCATGGTGTCTTGAGCCTTGAGCAGCTTCTTCCTGAGGCTTGCAAACATTTCCTCGCGATTACTCAGAATTTTGTCCACCGCGTCCACACTAGAACTTCCTGCAATATATTGGGGAATGGATGGAGGTGGCTTGCCAAAGGTTACCTCATCTGGAGTCATCTGTGTTCCTGAATGAATGGACATATTATAAGACCATTCGGCCCACATGAGATACCTTCCCCACGTCGCCGGTCGGGAGTGCACAAATGCTCGAAGATATTGCTCAACCACCCTGTTCATCACCTCAATCTGCCCGTCGGATTGCGGGTGATAGGCCGAACTCATATGAAGTTTCGAGCCACTCAATCGGAACAACTCTTGCCAGAAGCGGCTGATGAATAATGGGTCTCGACCGGAGACTAAACTGTGGGGGATCCCATGAAGTTTTCCCACGATCTCCATAAAAAGATGAGCAACATTGAATGTTGTGTGATGTGAAGGGAGCGAACCCAAATGGATTCCTTTAGAGAACCTGTCCACGACGACCAGCACCACTGTATTGCCCTTAAGGGTCGACAATCCCCCTATGAAGTCCAAAGATAAGTCTTCCCTGTAGAAGCAAAGCTTCATGGTGAATCAAAGGTAATTCAAAGTTGTTTTGATGATAACAATGATGATGACAAAGGTGATGACAAAAATCTCAAAGATCAATCAAAGAACAACTCAAGAGAGTCAAGAACAATTCAAGAGTTCAAGAATCAAGAAGAATTCAAGACTCAAGAAGAAAGCCTAGAATCAAGATTCAAGATTCAAGATCTCAAGAATCAAGATCAAGATTAAAGACTCAAGATTCAAGAATCAAGAGAAGGTTCAATCAAGATAAGTATGAAAAGTTTTTTCTCAAAACTTTGAATAGCACATGAATTTTTGACAAAACCTTTTACCAAAGAGTTTTTTACTCTCTGGTAATCGATTACCATATTGTTGTAATTGATTACCAGTAGCAAAATGAGTTTAAAAAAGTTTTCAAACTGAATTTACAACGTTCCAATTATTTTCAAAAAGTTGTAATCGATTACAATGTTTTGGTAATCGATTACCAGTGCCCTTGAACATTGAAATTCAAATTCAAAGGTGAAGAGTCACATCCTTTCACTTAAAAGCTTTGTGTAATCGATTACATTAATTTGGTAATCGATTACCAGTGACTGTTTCTGAAAAAATCAAAAGATGTAACTCTTCAAAAGGTTTTTGACTTTTTCAAATTGGTTTTAAGTTTTTCTAAAAGTTATAACTCTTCTAAATGGTCTTCTTGACCAGACATGAAGAGTCTATAAAAGCAAGGCTTTGATTTGCTTTTCAAGATACTTTTGCTTTTCCAATCAATCCTTTATAAGCCTTGAATCTCTTTGAACTTCTTCTTCTTTTTCTTTGTACCAAAAGCTTTCTGAAGTTTTCTGGTTTTCCAAACCTTGAAAACTTGTGCTATTCATCTTTTCATTCTCTTCTCCCTTTGCCAAAAAGAATTCGCCAAGGACTAACCGCCTAAATTCTTTTTATGTCTCTCTTCTCTCTTTTCCAAAATGACACAGTCTGAAAATTCTTTTGATTCTTCCCTTTCCCTAATACAAAAGTGTTCAAAGGACTAACCGCCTGAGAATTCTTTTGTATCCCCATTCACAAAGTATCAAAGGTTTAACAGCCTGAGATCTTTGTCTTAACACATTGGAGGGTACATCCTTTGTGGTACAAGTAGAGGGTACATCTACTTGGGTTTGACTGAGAACAAGAGAGGGTACATCTCTTGTGGATCAGTTCTAGTGGAGGGTACATCCACTAGGTTCAAAGAGAACAAGGGAGGGTACATCCCTTGTGGATCTTTGCTTGTAAAAGGATTTTTACAAGGTTGAAAGAAATCTCAAGGACCGCAGGTCGCTTGGGGACTGGATGTAGGCACGGGTTGTTGCCGAACCAGTATAAAACTCTTGTGTGTTTGTTTCCTTCTTCCCTACTCTTTTACTTTCCGCTGTGCATTTAATTTCCGCTTTTACTTTCTGTTAAGTTTCTCTTCTACTCCTCATTCTCTTAACAATTTAGTAAAAGCCTTAAAAGAGTAATTTTTTAATTGGTAAAGGTTTAGGAATAATTAATTCAACCCCCCCCCCCCCTTCTTAATTATTTTGAGGCCACTCGATCCAACAAGTGGTATCCGAGCAGGTTTCTTGTAAAATGGCCTCTTTAGATTTTGTGTCTTTCAAGAGTATTTTCAGGAACAGGTCACTCAAAGATGATGATGAAGACCAAGTCAACATGTGTCTCATGAAAAAATCTGATGAGAATAACAAAGAAGATTCTGTAAGGAAGAAATGGTGCATAGACAGTGGATGTTCCAAACACATGACGGGTGATGTATCCAAATTCACAACTATTTCCCCGAAGAAAAGTGGACATGTTACATACGGCGACAACAACAAGGGTAAAATTATTGGAGTCGGCAAAATAGGTACGAGTTCTTCTACTCCCATTGAAAATGTGTTGCTTGTAGAAGGTTTGAAGCACAACTTATTAAGTGTTAGTCAATTATGTGATAAAGGATATAAAGTATCTTTTGATTCTAAAAAATGCGTTATTAAGCATGAGCATGACAAAGATATTGAACATATAGGTTTTAGAGAAAATAATGTTTACATGATTGATCTAAAACAAAAATTTGTAAATGATAGATGCTTTTTAAGTAAAGATTGTGATCCATGGTTATGGCATAAGAGAATTGCTCATATTAACATGGATCATCTAAATAGGTTAATTTCAAAAGATCTAATTATTGGATTGCCTAAATTAAAATTTGAAAAAGATAAGTTATGTGATGCATGCCAAAAAGGTAAACAAACAAAAGTATCCTTTAAATCTAAAAATATTGTTTCTACCACTAAGCCATTGCAATTATTACACATGGATTTGTTTGGACCATCTAGAGTCATGAGTTTTGGTGGAAGTTACTATGCATTAGTAATTGTTGATGATTATTCTAGATATACTTGGACTTTATTTCTTACTCATAATAATGATGCATTTCATGCATTTAGAAGACTTGCCAAAGTCATTCAAAACAAAAAGAATCTCAAAATCATCTCCATCAGAAGTGATCATGGAGGTGAATTTGAAAACAATGATTTTGAAATGTTTTGTGATGAGTATGACATAGAACACAACTTTTTTGCACCTAGAACACCCCAACAAAATGGAGTAGTAGAAAGGAAAAATAGAGCCCTAGAAGAAATTGCTAGAACTCTTTTAAATGACACACCTCTTCCAAAATACTTTTGGGCAGAAGCAGTTAACACCACATGTTATATTATGAACAGAGTCTTAATTAGACCTATTCTTAAGAAAACCCCGTATGAACTTTTTAACAATAGAAAACCAAATATTGCACATTTACATGTTTTGGGATGTAAATGTTTTGTTCTAAACAATGGTAAAAAAAGTCTAAGAAAGTTTGATGCCAAGGCAGATGAGGGTATCTTCCTTGGGTATTCCTTACATAGTAAAGCATTTAGAATATACAACAAAAGAACTATGACAATCGAGGAATCAATACATATTACTTTTGATGAAACTAACATTACCTCCCCGAGAAAGGAGTTTGTTGATGATATTGCAGATACTTTGGAAGATACTCAAAATAAAGAAAGAAATCTGAAAAGAAAGAGAAATGATGAAGACAATGATGATCAAGATGACACAGCACAAGAAAATGATAATCTTCCTAAAGAATGGAAAACTTCAAGAAATCATCCTCTTGATAACATCGTCGGTGATATCTCAAAAGGGGTAACAACTAGACACTCTCTTAAAGATTTATGCAATAATATGGCATTTGTTTCATTAATAGAACCTAAAAACTTTAAAGAAGCTATTATAGATGACCATTGGATAGTAGCTATGCAAGAAGAATTAAATCAATTTGAAAGAAATGATGTATGGGAATTAGTAGAAAAACCTTCAGATTATCCAATCATAGGAGCTAAATGGGTATTTAGAAATAAATTGGATGAAAATGGTATAGTAATTAGGAATAAAGCTAGACTTGTAGCAAAAGGATATAACCAAGAAGAAGGTATAGACTATGAAGAAACTTTTGCACCTGTAGCTAGATTAGAAGCCATTAGGATGTTATTAGCATATGCATCTATTAAGAATTTTAAACTATATCAAATGGATGTCAAAAGTGCTTTCTTAAATGGTCTAATTCAGGAGGAGGTATATGTGGAACAACCTCCTGGGTTTGAAGATTCACAAAAACTAGACCATGTCTATAGATTAAAGAAGACACTTTATGGCCTAAAACAAGCACCTAGGGCTTGGTATGAAAGATTAAGTAAATTCCTCTTAGAAAAGAATTTTACTAGAGGGAAAGTAGATACTACCTTATTCATAAAAAGGAAGGATAATGATATCTTGTTAGTACAAATTTATGTTGATGATATAATTTTTGGATCTACTAATGAATCTTTGTGCAAGGAGTTTTCTATTGATATGCAAAGTGAGTTTGAGATGTCCATGATGGGTGAGTTAAATTACTTTCTTGGACTACAAATCAAACAAACAAATGATGGGATCTTCGTCAATCAAGCAAAATATTGCAAAGAACTCATTAAGAGATTTGGAATGGAAAACTCAAAACACTTGGCTACCCCTATGAATACAAGTTGTTATCTTGACAAAGATGAATCCGGTCAACCTGTTGATCCAAAGCAATACAGAGGTATGATTGGATCTCTACTTTACTTATCTGCAAGTAGGCCAGACATTATGTTTAGTGTATGCATGTGTGCAATATTTCAATCAGATCCAAAGTTTTCACATTTAATGGCAGTAAAAAGAATTATAAGATATTTATTAGGAACAGTTAGTTTAGGATTATGGTATCCTAAGAATTCTTTATGCAACCTAGTAGGATACTCAGATTCAGATTTTGCTGGATCAAAAACAGACAGAAAGAGCACTAGTGGTACATGTCAATTCATAGGATCTGTTCTTGTTTCTTGGAATAGCAAGAAACAAAATAGTGTAGCATTATCCACAGCAGAAGCAGAATATATTTCTGCTGGTAGTTGTTGCGCACAGATTTTATGGATGAAGCAACAACTATCTGACTATGGAATAATATTAGATCACATTCCCATAAAATATGACAACACAAGTGCCATAAACATATCTAAAAATCCAGTTCTTCACTCTAGAACCAAGCATATAGAAATTAGGCATCATTTTATTAGAGATCATTGTTGGACTGCTTCCACCTTCGTAGAGACTGGTTGAACACCAGACTGAGAGACCAAATGTCCAAGATACTCCACTTGCTTCTGCGCGAAGGTGCACTTGGATAATTTGAGAAAGAATTTGCCAGCAAGCAGAATCTGAAAGGCTTGTTCCAAGTGACTCAAGTGCTCCTGAAAGGTTCTACTATATATTAGAATATCATCAAAGAATATGATGATAAATTTGTGTAGATATGGCCCAAAGATATTGTTCATGGTCGCCTGAAATGATGAAGGCGCGTTGCAGAGGCCAAACGGCATAACGTGAAACTCAAAGTGGCCGTTGTGAGTCCTGAAGGCGGTCCTGCCCACATCTTCCTCCTTCATCAGTATCTGATGATACCCTTGCAACAAGTCTAACTTCGAGAACCAGCATGCGCTGCCTAATTTATCCAGTAATTCATCAATAGTTGGAATCGGAAACCGGTCCTTGACGGTGATAGCATTCAGAGCCCTGTAATCAACACAAAAACATGCCATGAACCATCGCGTTTCTTAACAAGCAAAACAGGGGAGGAAAAAGGGCTCGTGCTGGGTCTAATAATTCCCTGTTGTAGCATGGTTTCGACTTGGGCTTCATTTTCGCATTTATGAAAATATGGATATCGATAAGGTCGCACATTCACAGGCTCAGACTGAGGAAGCAAATGGATGGAATGATTGGTGGAGCGTGAGGGAGGTAGGGTGGTTAGTGCCTGAAAGAGAGTGGAAAAGGTACTAAGCAAGGCATCAATTTTGGGGTAGGTGTTTGGGTTGAAGGAAGCTCAAGTGGAATTAAGCTGATATGGAAGTAAGCACTGGCACTAGCAGTGCGAATCATACGGCGGAGCTGTGGAGGTGTTACTGAATGCAGGGTATCATTTGTATCTCTTTTTAATTCAACCATGTGCCCATTCGAGATGAACTTCATGGTGAGATCATTGTAGTCTGTCAAGACCGAGCCTAGTGATTTGAGCCACTGAACACCGAGAACAATGTCGGCACCGCATAATGGCAATGCGTGAAGATCCATGGTGAAGTCCTGGTTCTGAATTGTAATTGTGACTCCTACGCAAAGTTGTTGGCAGAGCACCTCGTTGCCATTTCCGACCACCACACGAAGGGGCTGAGTGGGTTGTGCCGTGAGACCCAATGGACGGACGAGATGGGTTTGCACGAAATTGTGCGTGCTCCCACCATCGATTAGCATAACCACGGGTTGATTTACGACCCGGCCCACCATTCTCAGGGTCTTTGGAGCCAGGTGACCCGATAAAGCATAAAAGCTTATTTGGGCCTGGAGTGGGTCAGGGTTTGCATTTGTAGCTTCGTCTTCGATAGGGTTCAAGCTTGTGGCCGTGTCGTCAGCTTCAGCGATGAGAAGGAAGAACTTCTCATCACAGTTGAAGCACAACCCATTTTCCCAGCATATTGCCATCTCTTCCAGGGAAAGGCGTTTGAGTGGAGGGGGTGGAGGTTTAGCTGGAGGCGGCAGGAGAGCAGGAACCACAGGTGGCATGGGAAACGTGGGTGACATGGTTGTCGACCGTGGTAGTGCTGGGGTGTTGAACCTCCCACGACCAGATTGGTGGTGGTCTGCCAATTTTTCCTCATGAAGATGAGACAGGGCCGCGGCATGCGTCAGGGTGAGGGGTTGTGATACCTGCACTTCGCAGCGTATCTCTGGTATCAAACCCGAGATAAAGCAGTTGAGCAGGAAGGAGTTTGGAAGCCCTATAGTTCTATTCACCAGAGTTTCGAATTGAAATAAGTAGTCTGCGACCGTGCCGGTTTGGGTGAGCTTGGAAAGGATCCCTGTGGGGGCTTCATATTGTGAAGTAGCAAATCGACCTTCGAGGGCTTGCAAGAACCCCAGCCAAGAGGAAATTTGTCCACTCCGCAACATCCATTGGAACCATGCGAGAGCTGGGCCCTCCATGGCAAAGGCAACAACAGTGAGACGATCGGGCACGGGGGTTGAATGGTAAGCAAAGAACTGGTTAATTTTGAACATCCATCCCGAGGAGTCAGACCCATCGAAGCGAGGAACATCCAATTTCATACGAGGTAAGAGATTTGTGGTGTTGGAAGAGATTTGGTTAGTGGAAGAAGACGAATAGGAAGGGGTGTTGTGTTGATTGGCTTCAATGGTGGAAACACGGTTGAGAAGGACATCAAGCTTATTGGAAACGTGAAGGTGGTTGGAGGCTAATTTAACAATGGCTTCCTCGATTCGTTCCATGTTGGACTTGGATCGTGTGGAATCGGCCATGGACAACTATCTCAATGAAAGCACCAAAGTTGTTATGGCTTAATCCCTAATTTGCAAATTCCTAGAGTTCGAGAGCTAGGACTCTCCAGAAGCAATAGAGGAAAAGATGAGTTTTATTCATTCTGCCCTTTTTCATTAAATGGTAATAGCTTTATATAGAATTTTGTGAATTGATACTAACATAATTGACAAATTCTGGTAATAGGGCCTAACAGAAAAAGTTTCAAAAGATTCAAGAAGATTCCATCATAACATAATTGTAAAGCTAGCAGATAGGATAATTCTATAATGGGCCATCCTCTAAGCCACGTCAGCCTTCCTTCTCTTTTAGATAATAAAGTCCTTCAGGTATTGTGGTTTGATCACCATTCTTCTCTGCCTATGGTTCTTCTCTGCTAATAACTGCTCTGTTGCTTGCTCTGTTTGTGTTTCTGTTAATGGTGATTGTGGAGCTTTTGTGCCTTTCGTAACACACCCTTAATATAATCTAAACGAAATTCATTCAATAATATAATTGCGAAGAGTGTGTGAAACAAGATTTTTGTTAACATTTCTCATAGTACTCAATCTAGATCGAAAATAAATTAATAAATGAACAATCATGAACAATGAATTAATAATTAATAATTAAATTGAAAAAGAAATACCTTTAAGCTGTTTTAGATGATAATGCTGGGCAACCAAAGACAGGCATAATATGGTACGATGGCTATGTATGCCTACCCAAGCGTGTGGCTAGTTTGTTCCAAATGTTGACTAGTTGACCGAGGATGATGCATAATCCTATCCTTCACATTCAGTAAAAAATTAAAGTTTGCTCAAATGGGGAAAAGGGTTCTGCATCAGGATGTGGGTCAAAGTAAAGCAAGAGTGCTTTGGTTGAATTGGGCTCACAATAACCAAATCAATTCAGTGCAAAGTGTGTAAAGATGGAAGAAAATGTGGGAGTTCTAATAAATTAGTAACGTACTTTCCAAGCGATATCATTATTGTCCAAATAAAGCTGGCATTAGGAAAACTGGTCGGCCATACCAAACGTTAATCTAATGTGTAGAATATCATATCAAGAATACAAATTTATTAGTTTGGTTTGCACTACGATTTTTTATGTCCTAAAGTTTTTGATGTTGATTGTTTAAGTGCTTGTCTCAAAATTCTGCCATCAAATTGATGATCGATCTATAGCATTCCCACTTTTTTTTATATATATAATGGCGTTAATAATGTTTGAACTTAAGATTTTATACTATTATTCAAATCTCCTGTCATTCTAAGTGGACTCTAATGAATTACTGCATTGCCACTTTAAGAAATGGATATAAATTTCTAAATAATAACTTGAGTTTCTCGCGTCTTTTTTATGGGACTATTTAAAGCTTGATTTGCTATCAACAGTAGAATAAAATCTCAAGGATATTTTTTTTATATTGAATTTACCACTGCATTTGCTTAATCATGATAAACTTCATTTTTGGGTAATCAAAATATATTTTCAATTAAGTTTAGACTAACATGGATCAAACATTTTTTTTTTAATAAAGAGAGAGCTGTTGAACTTGAATACTAAAATTATTATGATTCACATACATTATTCAATCAACTGAGACGTGTTTGATATAAATCAAACATGTTGATCACAATTTTATTGCAAAGTTAATGACTTGGGCTCTGTTCAATTCCAGCGACAGAAATAACACGCTAAAGATGAAAATGCGAAACAACAATTAAATTAGGTAAGCACGATTTCAAAGAGAGTTAAGTTACAAATATGTTGAGGCCCACAACTTTAATTTCTATCTTCGAGCAGGAGGTGGGATTGAGCGGGAGTCATCCGATTTTTGGTAAAAAGACTTTCTTAACGCTGCCTTTACTCTTTCAAGGTCACCGGCAAAGATTTTTCTTATGCACAATGGTATTTTTGTACATTTATCTAATTTTAAAACTTTATATCCTGCATAATTCATTCTTAAAGAGGAACGACAAATTTTAAGTGTAACTAAGTCTTTGATGATTAGTTTCATATCTAATCCAAAAAATCAAAATTTGTAAAAATATTTCAAGATCCCACCAGAAAGTCACAATGGTAATTAAAAAAAACAATTATTTTAATTTTAATTATCTATGCATGTAAAAAAAGAAAAAATAATGTTCGCAAAGTATTCTTAATATAAGATAAAGTTAAACTCTCAACGGGCTTAAGACATTAATATATTTCATGCACCTACTATTTATTAAATTCATAGAAATAACTCATAATTAAGGATATTTATGTAAGAATAATTAATGTAAGAAATATTATAAATTGATTCTTATGTAAAAGGTTAAACACAAAATGTAAGGGAATAATTTTTAAATTTTGTTATATTTAATGACACTTCATTTAAGTTTTTCTAGTGAAATTACTATGATATTTGAGTGAATTATTTATTGGGATTTTGCTTATGATAATATCTAGCAATGAACTTGGTTAGGTTACCTTTTAGGCCTCAGTCACAATTTTCCCTCCACTTCTTGTTAGTTTATGAATATAATATTTCGTTCTAGGGTTGATGGCCCTTCGTAAAAGAAAAGGAAAAAGAGTGATGTTAGTTCACAAAGTATTCTTAGTTAAATAATATAGCAAGTTTATATTTCGAAAGTTGAAAAATGTTTTGAATTTCAAATATTACGTGAAAAATGGGTATACAAGTTAACATTTTCATAATTGGGTGATAGATGCGACTAAATGACTAACCCACTTATACTCAATATTAATGATTTTCATATGGGATCTTGTAATTCATGTGAATCTCGGTTGTTTCTAGCTCCGAACTATAGAAGGCTGCGCAGAAGAGTAGTGTTGCAATATAATGAAGTGTTCCTTTCCGTGAAAGGAATTTGCAGCCATGTTTTATTTGAAGCTTCAAATTAAAAACTGAATTTGGAGATTTTCTTTTAGAGTTATTGGTCCATGCTCCCGCTTCATCCACTTTAAAACGTAAGAGTAAGTATGCAAAATTAACTAAAGATAATGATGCTAGGCATTGGGTTCCGAGAGAAAATACAATCATTTATCATTAATTAATTCTAAAAGGTACTACAAGCCCCGCCTTGTTGGGGGATTGTTTGGAACATAAAATGGGAGCACTATTAAAAAAATTACATTCTATGACAGCAAAACGACAACGGTTTTTAATAATCATCTTCGAATGTGTGTGGGGTGACAATTTTGTTATATGATCAACTTTGACGACGATGGTATTAATTATATTTTATATCTTCATGCCATCTGGTATGGAAAAAGGAAATTTCACGGATTTCAGAATATCACAAAGCCATTGGCTATAATGCATTATTGTAAACATTAGTGTGCTATGTACGTGAGACGTATGATTGAGTAGTGCTTCTTAACGAGCTTCTAAAACTATAATACTAATCAGTTGACAAAATGTAAGTCATTCTTAAATGATGAAGATTATTCCTGATGTGGTGAACCTTCTCCAACAAATACAGCTGGCAGCTTGGGCCGAGGCAAGCCAATTTCACTACCTAACATTCAAATAAAGGGGGTAAAAGTTTAGAATTTTTTAACAGAATTTGAACTGAGTCAGGTATAATACATGTGAATGCAGCTTGACAATCCAGAAACCAACTGATTCAGGTATAAGCTTTTCAAGGCAGTTGTTTTCTTCTTATGAGGTTATGTATTATATTATAAAAGCTTAATTGTTGGGAGTTATTCTATGATAATTATATTATAAAAGCTTAAAGCTACATATCCTTAGGCTAGTTTTTATTTATTCATGCTTTGTTTTAGGTCTCTCATTCATATGGATGCCCAAGCTTCTATTTTTGTAGCATATTAGTTTAAATTCTGAAAAAATGAGTGCTCTAAATGTGAGCCTGATGCTTTGTCTAGAAATGCAAGTGCATCTTGTATTTGTGCATGTCATGTCCTAGAAAATGGAGGAAGTGGAAGTGGAAATGAACATAGTTTGCTGCCCAAGGAAGCAATTTTCCCTTCCTCGTTACCGCTTCTCTATGCAAGGGAATTTTTTCTATTAATTAGCCTATGAACTACATAATTGAAGTTTATATAGACAGCTAACTGAAAGTGGTTATCATTTGTCATTTGGAGTATAATTACAATTTGCAGTGACCGTCATATCTAAATTATGCTAAGGCATGTTTTGAAAGAAAAGAAGTGTATGTATGATCTTCTATTCACTTTAATGTGAATGTGGAGTTTTTGTATTCATATTCATCTTTTATAACATGTTATTCATTTGTAATGTTACAAATTCAAGGTGTGATTTAGACAGTTAATAACACTTTTCTTCCTATCATCTTAAAAAAGCATTGGAATATAATTACACACTTTTACCATGACAATTCAGGTATATTGAAAGAGATTAACTACATATATCTTGCCACTTTTTCTTTATGGTTCTAGAGTCACATTTTTTTTTTCTTGGGTCATGTTGATATAGCTTTTTAATAATTAAGTGATTTGTTTAGAATATAGCTTTGTGTCCCTGCAAATCATTCCAGGCTTACACTTGCACTTGTGTTTTCTTTATTCCATCTCAAACATGGGTTGGTGTTATTCTTTGCTTTCATATATATATATATATATATATATATATATATATATATATATATATATATATATATATATATATATATATATATATATATATATATATATATATATATATATATATATATATATATATATATATATATATATATATATATATATATATATATATATATATATATATATATATATATATATATATATATATATATATATATATATATATATATATATATATATATATATATATATATATATATATATATATATATATATATATATATATATATCTTTGGAAAATGGTGCAACATGTAGTTAATTAGTCTGTTTATGTTTTCTTAATTAGCTGAATTAAGAGTATTGAAATTTATTTTATGGCCATATCAATTTGAACACTTGAATCATATGTAAAAGAAAAATAAGTTTGGAATTAATAGAAACAGAAGCATAAACATATAAGAGGAATTTTTTTTCTCTTTACAAGGGTTTAGTACCATCAACTATAAGTATGGCACCTTCTGTGGAAAATTTCTTGAATGGGGCTATTGTTTGTGCATGTGCAGAAGCTGCTACATACCTATTTGAAGTAGTGAGAAGGAAACTTTAATTGCAATCCCAACCTAAAAAATTAAGTTTTTTTGCAAAATTTGCCACAGTAGTTGAGTATTGAGGGATTCCAGCTCTTTATGCAGGACTTATTCCTAGCTTATTACAAGTATTTAAATTCTAAACTTCTTGGCATGCTCTACTTGTATTTAACTAGACTTACTGGAGTCCCTTCTCTACGTACCCAAATTTCAGTGTTTGCCGATATTGTGGTTGGGTGGCACATGTTATAAAGTTGATGAACTCAATCCTGAGTCTAGTCACTTGCGGCTTCAGTTCTCTCGGTTTGTTGGTCCCAAATTTGGACCTAGACCTTATGGCAAGAGATGAGTTGGTCTACTAAAGGCATTTAGGTTTTATGCTTGTGATAATATTTTCCTTTACCTGTATCATTCGGGGGTGAGAAATATTCATGAATCAATGTTGACATGCAAATGAATCATATGATATTAGCTACTTAATATGTTGTACATATGCATTGAATCATTTTCCATTAGGATTATATTGTAATTGTTGTGCTTAAAATACTTCATACAATTGAAACACACACACACATTAAGAAATTGAACTATGGGATCCTGATTCTTCTTCAATTTCCTCTTACAATGCAGGATGGGTACAACTGATGAAGTTTTGAAGACTTCTAAGAAGGGAACTATTTTTGTTGAAGATCTTCTAGAAGAAGAAGTTGTTGTTGTAAGTTTCAACTCTTAATTACACATACACATATGTTACTTGGTAAACTACAAAAAGTTGTGTTTTAATTTTTATAATAGTGTAGCTCTAAAATAACATGCATGAGTCATAAGCATCTTGACTGGTGTATACTCTAATAATCTTATATTTTTTTTTCATTATGTTGTCATTCATTTATAGAAGATAGAAGGAAAATAATTTTTTCCTTAGTTTAAAAGTCAATACTTGCCAATAACAAACTCTTGAATCTGAGAAACAGATTGACAATACTCCCTTTGTCTTCATTTTTGTTGTTATTTCCCTTCACTTTTTTCTTCAATGGAACATCTTGGGAGATGGATGAAAAGCTTGAGCATGTCAAACATTGCATGGTCTATACTTTTGAACTTTGATGTGAGGCCCAACATTGGACATGAAAGTGAGCTTATTGCAGTGGTGTTCAGACTCTGCAGTTAGCACTAACTTTTTCTTAGGATTGCACTTTACTTGATTTAGCTATTCTTTTGAAAGAAAAAAAGTATTTTTTTTAATTGAATAATATGTTTAAAAAACTTATAATAAATTATTTATGCCCCCACCCTCAAAAAGGCAATACCTCAGTAGATGATCCAATGCTTATGAAAAAAAACAATGTTATAAAATTACATTTTTAACCGCTTAAATGGACCTTTATTGTCTTGTCCATATCATATTTTGTGTTTTGTCCATCAAAGTTTTTTTTATTGGAGATATTATAGTGCTTGACTCACGTGTTCAATGGGTCTAGGTTCTACTAGATCCTCTATATACATGATATTGCAATATGTTTTTGCTTAAGAGTTCTATTATTATTATTATTATTATTATTATTATTATTATTATTATTACCACATTTATGAAAATTGTGATGTGAAATGAATGCCCATAATAATACATTGTGTTATGCTCAAATTCATTATCTTTTTTTAAAAAGACATTCTAAGATGATTCTCTCCAAAATCGTCTTAGAATCTTTATTTTTTTTAAAAAAAATATTGTAAGAAGGTTTTTCATGTATAGATTCTAAAATGGTTTTTGGAAAAACCATCTTAGAATACTCAATATGTTTTAATTTATTTTAGAAAAAAACATTCTAAGACAGTTTTTTAAAAAATCGTCTTAGAATGTAGACATTCTAAGATGATTTTTGTTATAATTATTAATTCTTTTAATTTTTTGTAAAAAAGAGATTCTAAGATCCTTTTCAGTGAAAATTGTCTTACAATGTCACTATTCTAAGACAGTTATTTGCCTAAAAACCATCATAGAATAACGTTTTTCTAAGACGGTTTTTTAAGAACCATCATGGAAAGTCTTGATTTTTCATGATGTTGCCTTTAAAGATAGTTCAAAACCATCGTTGAAAGTTTTTTTTTTCCAGTAGTGCAGGTTCCTAACTTAGGACCCTACAATTTCCTTTTAACATCTCACGCATTACGCTACAATTTAACACCTCAGGTTCCTCCTAACTTGGAACCCTACGCTTTCCCTTTTAACACCTCGCAAATAAATATTTTTCTCAAGGTAAACACCACTCGAGATATTGTACAATTCATAACTCACAACATAAGTAATATCACCTCAGGTATTAAGCACACACTTATTCACAACCAAATTCCATGTCCACAATTTTAACATCTCACAACGTCACAATCCATTGTCACATGTCTACGCGTATCTCACAAATTTACACATGTTCAACTTTGCACTTATACTCAATCTCAATAACAATGTTATAATCTCAAAGCAGCATGTTATTATACCTCATGAATCATATACACATCACATAGTATTAATATATACATGGCACAAACATAGACTTTACCTATGAGCTATGCAATACACACAATTACGCAATTATTTTCAAAATCATTTTAACTCATTGTGCTTCAAAGTAATTTAACTCGTTGGGTTCTCATAGTGGATCCCATCACAATTCTCATCACGCAAAAAACTTTTCTCCCTTAAAGGGTCTTACAATTGTGTGATTGCATAGTTCATAACTCACAACTTAATGCATACAATATCTTAATACATATGTGATGTGTCATCGTTTTCTCTTATTTCTTAACACTTTTTGTCACCGTTTTAATTACTGATTAGCCTTAATTGTCAATATAATTATGCAGTTTTATCAATTGGGCCTACTGGACTAATTTTGTGTTTTTAATTTAATTTCAGGAGAATTATAAGCAATTGGGCTTGAATCCGGAATTAGGCTTGGACTTGAAGAGAGCAAACAATTTTATTTCATCTAGATATTATCTTATCTTATCTAGATTTTATTTCATCTAGATATTATTTCATCTATATTTTATCTTATCATATCTAGATTTTATCTCATCTAGATATTATTTCATCTAGATCTTATCTTATCTTATCTAGATTTTATTTCATCTAGATTTTGTCTTATCTTATCTTATCTAGATTTTATTTTATTTATGGGTTTGGACTTAAAACAGATTTGTAAGCTTTGGGACTGAGAACTATATAACAGCACCAAGGTTCTAGGTTGAGCTCTCTCTCTTCTCTTTTCGTTTTAGTCTTTTTCGTTTTATGAAGAAAGAATAATTTTAGGTTTTACAATTCCAATTTTTACTATTCACGTAGCAATAAAATTTCTTTTTTTGCTTCAATCTGCAATTTTGTTTTCTAATGATTAATGGAAGGCTAAGTCTCCAGTGTTGTTTTCTCTTGAGGATCAAGCACAGCTCTCTTTGAGGTTTTATTATTTCTATTGAATTCTGATCAGTTTTCCTCTTCACCAATTACTCTATATTTGTTGCTATTAATCCATGCATGCTTAGTGCTTGATTAATTGTCTCTGTGCTTAATTTACGTTCATGCTTAATGATCAGTTTCGTTCATGATTAATTGGTGTATGTGTTGCTTAATCACATAATGATAGCCTTATGTTAAATTTCGCTTAGTAATTTAATTTAGGGTTGGATTAAGTGGTTGAACTGATAAAGGATAAATTCTCGTAACCTAGGATAAGAGACTTGCTTATGAATCAAGCGGAAACAACGTGTTTTAATTCTGATATTTTCTAATTAAAATTTGCTCATTGTTTAATTTACAAAAAAAAACAACCCCCCTCCCCCCAATTCGTTATTGTTTTATTACTATCTATTATGAACATTTGGTTGACCATTGCTCGTTGGGAGACGACCTAGGATCACTTCCTAGATACTGCATTTTTAATGTTTATTTGATTCGGGTACAGCCTCGATCAATATGTATCTCACAATTCATAACATATTCAATTTATCACTTACACACAATTTCAATCACAATTTCATGATCCCAATATAGCAATTTATCATGATAATCTAATAAATATTGTGCAAAACGCAAACAAAATATACAAAAATGTTTCTTAAGACATGAGGAGTAAAACCCTTCAAATAATTTCACACTATTAGACCCTAATTTCGTTCGGGGACTATCATTCAATGATGTTTTGATTCTCGATAGCCGAATTGACCTATTCGACACCAGTTACCATGTAAGATGAAAGATCATTCGATGTTTTGGTGAAGAATGTGAAAAATACCCAGAGGGGAGGGCTAAAGGGTCATTTTAGCTTTTTTCTGGACCCTGGCTCACCTAGGTGCCCAAATAGCTTAGGGGTGAAGTAACCAACTCGCCAGGGCGAGCAAGGTTACTTTAGGTTGAATCAACAGCTCGCTTGGGTGAGCTGCCAAAGTCCCAAACCCCCTCATTTCCTATAAATAGGCATGAGGGGGGCTAAAGAAAGGGTCAGCTTTCAAAAATTGAGAGGTTTCAGTGAAAATCAAAGAGAAGGAGAAGAAAGAAGATAAAAATAAGGTGAAGAGCCCTTGGACCACACCCTAGGAAAGTTTGAGCATGTGCCCAACGAGAACGGCAACCACTTTGTTCCCATTCTCCTTGAAAGCATCAACCCCAGTTAGGGCATGCACCCTTTGCTCAACCTATGGGCGAGGCCCGTGAAGAGCCCTTGGACCACGCCCTAGGCAAGTTTGAGCCTTACCCTGCATATGCCATTGAGGGACTACCATTTGGTGGCCTGCCTCAACCCAATACCTTGGGGGCCCTTTAACATCAGTGGGGAGACTATCTCCTGCCATGGAAGAAAGAGAGAAATTTGATCTTGTAGAAGAAAGGCAGAGGGCCATTGAGGGGATTAGTGACTACCCTTTTCCCGACAAGGCAGAATTATGCCTAGTGCCCGGCGTCGTCCTCCTTACCAAATTCAAGGTGTCAGACTTTGACAAGTACAAAGGGACCACTTGTCCCAAGAACCACTCGAAGATGTATTGTCGGAAAATGGGGGCATACTCAAAAGATGAAAAAAATTTGATGCATTTTTTTCAAGAAAGCTTGGCCGGGGCGGCGATCAATTGGTATACTAACCTGGAAGCTTCTCGGATCCGTTCTTGGAATGACTTAATGGCTGCTTTCATTAGGTAGTATCAATACAACTCTAACATGGCTCCCAATAGAATGCAATTGCAAAACATGTGCTAGAAGGAGCATAAGTCTTCCAAGGAGTATGCCCAGAGGTGGAGGGATTTGGGAGCCCAAATAGCACCTCCCATGATGGAGAGGGAGATGATAACCATGATAGTAGACACATTACTAGTGTTCAACTATGAGAAAATTGTGGGTTATATGCCTTTGATTTTTGCAGATCTGGTGTTTATGGGCGAGAGAATTAAAGTGGGCTTAAGAAGGGGAAAATTTGATTACACCGCTTCAACGAGTACAAGCAATAGGAGGTCCGAAATGGGTGGAGCTAAGAAGAAATAGGGAGATGCCCATGCCATAACTTCAACTCCCACATGGCCAAAATCCCACCAAACCCCTCACAACCCCATTTACCCATATTCCCCGCATCAGCGCAATTATTTAGCCAAAATCAGAACTCCTCCCAAATCGGCGCCCATCAAAAAAATATTTCCCACTCTACCACAAAGACTTCCCCCACAAAACCCATTTCTCGTACAACCTCGACCAATTGGAAACACCAATCCCAACACAAACACAAACCCGAGGAGGAATTTCCCGAAAAGAAAGCCCTCAGAGTTCACCCTGATGCCGATGCCTTATGCCGGCCTACTACCATCTTTGCTCAGCAACCAAATGGCTATGGTGAGCCCTAGGAAAGTCTATCAGTCTCCTTTTCCCTGATGGTACAATCCTAATGCAACCTGCGCCTATCACGGTGGTGCTCTGGGGCATTCCATAGAGCAGTGGGTGGCCTTCAAGCACAAAGTACAAAGCTTGATTGATGCAGGATGGCTGACGTTTCAAGAGGATAGTCCGAATGTGAGGACCAATCCATTCGCCAGTCGTGGAGGCTCAACGGTTAATGCAGTGGAAGAATGAAAGCCCCGGGAGCTTAAGCAGATAGGGGACGTGTCAACCTCTAGAAGGTTCATTTGGAAGCATTGTGCAAGGCTAGTATGATCCGCCTTGATGGTGACAAAGGAGATTTATGTTTAATGGATCCAGGGGCATCGCACGATATGGAGACGTGTCCAATGGTGGAATAGTTGCTACAGGGAATGATGAACAAGGGCCAGATTGAAGTCTATAGTGCGAAGAAAGGGAAGGGGGATGTATGCATGCAGTCAGATGATAAAAACCCGAGTAAACCCAAGTTATTGGTGATCCACTTCAGCAGGGACGTCACCACTCAGAGGTCCTGAGGTTTCCAGCCCTTTACTGCTAAGAAGCGTGTGCCCTTCCCTTACAAAAGTGATAAAGCGGTGCCATGGAAGTACACTGCACAAGGGCCTGACAGAAGGAAAGGCGCGTTTGTCATACATGTTAAGGATGATATACCTTTCGCTAATGTTACAAATATATCTAGTATGAGTGACATGACTCATAGTGGATGGATCTTCATGGCGCCCGAGCTACCAATGTGGTCCAAAGACAAAGGGAAGGCAAAGGTGGATATAGGCGAGAAAGATAAGGTGGGCCTGACCTCGAATGATGAGGTCCCAATTGGAAAGATTGCAGAGGAAGGGGATGACTTTAGCAAGAAGGGAATATCAGCTGAGGAGGTGACCGAGTTCCCAAGGATCATCCAATAAAGTCAGTTCAAGGTGATTGAATAATTAAACAAAACCCCAGCTAGGATTTCTCTGTTGGGGCTGCTTATGAACTCTGAGCCTCATCAGGAGTTGTTGGTCATGATTCTGAATGGCCAATGTGATGGACTTCTTGTAAAGGCAGGGGTAGGGCCCCCAGAGGCCCCAGGAGATGAAGATGGAGCTTAGGATGATGATGACATGACCGATGTGATGAACTTCTTCCTTTGAGGAGACTGAGCTGCTTGACCAGGATCTCTTAAAATTGTGAACTTGTCTTTATTTTATTTATCACTTTCAGTATTTTGTTTGTTATTTCATTGTGATGGAACTTGTCTTTATTTTATCGCTTCCAGTATGTTGTCATGTTATTTCGTTGTGATGGTTTGTTTGAAACAAGAAAAAAAACTAAACAAAAAGGATTTGTGTATGGTTTCTTTTCTTTCACTCGCCATTTGTCCCTTTAATAAGTGCAGTCTCGGGTTACAACTTTGCCTAGGATTCAAACTTTTTCTAAAAAAAAAAAAAAAACTAAAACTAACATGCTTTTTAAAAAGGAAATAATCGCCAGTTTCCTTTGGAAAGTTCGCGGATCAAAAACACAGGTTTTTTTGAGAAAAAGAAATGTTCACCTGGAGGGTGAAAACAATGAAAGACTTTCCTGAATGCCAAAATGGACTCGGATGTTTTGTATGACTTGATAAAAGAGCAATCATTGAAACATTGGTTTAGCCTGAATGTGGAAACGAACCCTAAACCTTAGTGTTTGTGTGGCCACAGCCTTATATTTGAGTGTTCGCATGGATCTGAGCTATGATTGATTTTGCATGAATTTCTAATTATCATAATATGCATTTCATGAAAATGATATGGGCATTCCCTTTTTCTGAGCCATTGGCCAAACAGATGTCCCCATATATATTATGTTTTGCCATTTTCAAGCCTTTTGCGCCAAACATCGACTTTTTGCCATCACCTAGGATGAGAGAGCAGGGGGATCTTCCAAGCGAATCTTTTATTATCTTTGGTTAGAGGTGTTCATCAAAACAAAAAAAAAAGCACAAAGAACAAAAACAACAAAGAAAAAAAGCAAAAGAAAAATAAAAAAAGAAAGAAAAAAATTAATCAAAGACAGAAGAAGAGTAAAGGAAAATAGAAAAGAAAAACAAGTTCTTTGGACCAGACGATGTCTGAACAATGTGCAGAATTGTCAAAAAGAAAAAAGCAAAAGATAAGAGCAATATTAACTTGGTTAAGACACGGGGGGGTGTAAAGTGGTTGCCTGCTTTAGTTACTAACCAAATCTTTGTGTCTGCTCTCCTGTTCCACACCAAACAAAAGATAAAGGGAAAAAGGAAGGGGTAAGGCCAGAACAACCAAAGCCAAAATTTCCTACAAAATACGACCTTATAAAGTCTTATTGATCCCTGATGATTAAGCATATTATCTTTGATTTGATGGGAAATAACTTTCAAAGTCAATTTATGACATATTTGTGATTTGGAATTGAGATGAAACTCTTGCCTGTGTGAAACTTTATACACCTTAAGCGGTTTTCCTCTATTCGATTGGACCCAGTATTTCTTCTAATGTTCTCTTAGAAACGAAATGTTAATGTCTTAAATCTCATTTTTTTTATGATCAATTCTATCTGCATGTTTTCATTCCCCATTAGTCACATTGTTTTTTTTTTCAAAAAAAATGTATGTTGTTCTGATCGGTTTGGGGGTTTGTGTCTTTACCAAGCATGTTCGTGTTTTAGTGAAAGGTTTCAAAGACTTCAATGTCTTTCTTTACATTTCAAAGACTTCAATGTCTTCTGTCAAGACTTCAATATCTTCTTTACATTTCAAAGACTTCAATGTCTTTTGTCAAGACTTCAATGTCTTCTTTACATGTCAAAGGCTTCAATTTCTTTTGTCAAGACTTCAATGTCTTCTGCCAAGACTTCAATGTCTTCTTTACATTTTCAAAGACTTCAATGTCTTTTGTTAAGACTTCAATGTCTTCTTTACATTTCAAGACTTCAAAGTCTGTTGTTTGGTACTCTTGATACTTCATACATTTATTCTTTTGATAGGTTTCACTGCTTTGGTTTTTGCCAGTTGTCAGTCGGATAGCAAGATCGCTTGGATGAAATTAGTGTTCTTATCTTTACTTACCTTTTCATTTTCAATAAAAGATAAGTAAAGAGGGGCAACTGTCAGACCCTAATTTTGTCTGGGGACTATCATTCATTGATATTTTTATTCTCGCTAGCCGAATTGAGCTGTTCGACACCAGTTACTGCATAAGATGAAAGATCATCCAACGTTTTGGTGAAGAATGCAAAAAATACCCAAAAGGGAAGGCAAAGGGGTCATTTTTAGCTTTTTTCTGGACCCAGGCTAGCCTCTAGCTTGACTGGGCCCCCAAATAGATTAGGGGTGAAATAACCAGCTCGCCTAGGCGAGCAAGGTTACTTTAGGTTGAAGTAACAGCTCGCCTAGGCGAGCTGCCAAAGTCCCAAACCCCCTTATTTCCTATAAATAGGCATGAGGGGGGGCTGAAGAAAGGGTCAACTTTCAAACATTGAGAGGTTTCAGTAAAAAACATAGAGAAGGAGAAGAAAGAAGAGAAAACAAGATTGAGGCACTACCGAATCATGACCATGATCAATTTCTACATCGTTCTTCGTTTGTCATCCAGTTAGTATTTGTTTTCATAATTTGGGTATGATCTATGCACCCTTAAGGGGTACCCTTTGTTGCTTTGCACATCTTCATCTCATTCTTCTACCATCAGTAATCTCTTTTCTTCTTGTAAAATGAATTTTGACCAATCCTTTACGTCACAAATCATCTTTTAAAGAGTTTGAAAGCTAATGAGTAAAACCAAGATGAAATTAGCATGTAATTGAGTTTTTATCCCTAAAAGTTGCTTGAATCCATTCAAGGTCCAATGCCTTAACGGTCTCTTTTGTTTTTGTTGGTTAAAATGAACCTTTCAAAAGTTAAAATCAGCTCAACACACAACTTTCTCACTTTTAAAGAACTATGTAGGTCTGAATTTCTCATCGCACTTGAGGATACGTAGGAGAAAGGGCATCACCCTTGTCGACCCCAAAAAAATAAAGAAACATAAAAAGGGAAAAATAAATAATATTGAAGTCAAGTTTTTGCACACTCGATTAAAGGTTGTTGTCCCTTGTGACGGACGCGTGAGGTGCTAATACCTTCACCGCACGTAAATAACTCTCGAACCTTTTTCTTTGAAATTCGTAGACCTCCTTTTTTTATTTTTTCTAGCGTTTTCCTCGAATAAATGTTGGTGGCGACTCCCACGCATTCTCCTTTTTGGAAGACGACCTTTTTATCTCGCCTCACCCTCCCACCGAAGGGTAGGTTGCAACACACATAATTGTCATACCCTAATTTCGTCCGGGGACCTTTGCTCGATGACGTGCGACCATTCTTTGGTCCTCGTGAGGTGCTTGGCACCCATCATTAGGCAATTTGTGAAATTCCAGGACATGCCGAAAAACCAAAAAAATATTGATGCACAATCCGTAAGTTTCCGTGACACACCGGAAATCAAATGGAAGCATCGTTGCATAATTAAGTGAGGTTCCGTAACATTCCGTAAGTCAAAAAGGGGATGATTATGTAATCCGCAAGGTTCCGTAACGTTACGGAAAGAAAACAAGTATCGTTACGAAATTCGTAAGTTTCCGTAACTTTACGAAAAAAGAATCACCAAAAAAACAGCAGAGGGGGGTGTACTTAGTAAAAATGGGGGTGCAAATAGCACCCAGGCCCACTTGGGCCCTCCGGAATATTCCTCCAGAAGGCGGTTGCTTCTGGAGGAAGCAACCCTGCTCGCCTGGGCGAGCTGAGCTCGCCTGGGCGAGCTGGGCGGCAACCACCTCCCCTATTTTGCTATAAATAGGGGAGGAAGGCAAGAAGGAAGGGGTTCAGCCCCTGAGGCACTTCTCTCTCTTTCGAATTTGCTTGGAAAAATTGTTTCCGTGAAGGAAATCTAAGCCGAGGCGCTTCCGAAACGTTTCCGTAACGTTTTCCGTGAAGAATTTCGCAAAGGTTTCAACCGTTCTTCGACGTTCTTCATTCGTTCTTCATCGTTCTTCGATCTTCAACGGGTAAGTACCTCGAACCAAGCCTTTCGATTCATTCTATGTACCCGTAGTGGTCCACATTGTGTTTCGTGCATTTTTATTCTCGTTTTGTTTACTTTTTATACCCCCTCTTGACGTGCTTAAGCCATTTTACTTAAGTCATTTCTCGCTTAACTTAAAAATAAAATAAATTTCCACCGAACGTTTGAATTGTATTATCCGTTAACTTCGGTTAAAATAAATTCCGACCGTTCGGTCGTGCCGTAACCACGTTGGAAATCAAAAAAGAGGTAAAAAATAATATAATAATAATAAAAAACATCTTTTAGTAAAATAAAGCGGAAAATCAATCGGACGTTTTCTCTTTGGGATTTCTCATTCTTAATCGAATTGATTAATAACTAAAGTGAAACTAAAGGCTAAAATCAAATTCGCCTAGTCAAGCTCGTCCACAAAAATAGGCTTTTGAAGTTTGTCATCTCAATTTCTCACTAAGTAAAAATGGATCATTTTTAAGGTCCAAACGCCTTAAAATGATCACCACTTAAGTAAAAAAGAATCACTTGATAAAAAAGAACTACGTAGGTCTGATTTTCTCATCCCAAATTGAGGAATACGTAGGAGCAAAGGGAAACACCCTTGTCGACCACAAAAAGAGAAAATATAAAAAGGGTATAAAGGATATAGAGACATAAAAAGGGAACATAAAAAATCAAAGTCATGTTTGCACATTCGATTAAAGGCTGCCGTCCCTTGGGGCGGACGTGTGGGGTGCTAATACCTTCCCCGTGCGTAAATACAACTCCCGAACCTTTCACTTAAAAGTTCGTAGATCGCGTCTTTTCCGGTTTTTCCGACGTTTTCCTCAAATAAACGTTGGTGGCGACTCCGCGCGTATTCCTTTCGTGGAACACGCATCCCGCGAGTCACGCGTCGCCCTCCCGCCGAAGGGTAGGTTGCGACAGTTGGCGACTCCACTGGGGACTGTTTTTAGAGAGTTAGGCCATTTAATCTTGTGCAATGTTTTACCGTGACTTATCCCTTTGTTGGTTTCCTTTCATTATGTTCTTGTGTATATAAACTCTTTGTTGCTTTTAGTGCGTTTTAAATGTATGCATGAAGTAAATATTTATTCATTTGATGCACACAAACACCAACACTATTTGCACACACTGTGAGTGAAAAAGGGCCCTATACCCGGGTTCATGGGAACATAAGGAGTGGAGGTGAATCCCTGATCATGCTAGGTCTCCGACTTGCTTGATTACAGTGAACCCTCATCTAGAGTTTTTCTCTTTGAAAACATACTGTTGCTAGTAGTCCCTACTACTGCAGTATGTTCTTCAAAGGGGATGATACCTCTAGAAACCATCAAGAGAGATATGACTACCTTGGGGGTTATCACTAAAAGCCAAGTTAGCTCTCTCCCTTATAGGTCCCTTAAATAGGGGCACGGAGCAAACACGCTGCGTGCCATTTTTCACACTGCCATGCATAAGTATCATATACCCTTTTGCTTATATTTGTTTGTGAATATTGTCGTACTATGTACATCCCCGTGTTGTGCCTTTCGCATATGCATCATGCGTGGGTTTCGTCTTTGATCCCCTCACTTTAGCAAACCGACGGAGGGTCCGTGTCGCCTTCTTAAAAAACATACGTTGGGTGCCATGCTGCCCAAACGTTGTATCCAAGAAGCAAACAATTTCTCGGGCTCCCGTATTCGTAAATTGCATCTGTGTCATATGCATTTTTTCATGCATTCATCCATTCCACCCATGATAGATGTCGGAGTTTTGATTCGGACTAGATTTTATTTCACTTTAGTAAAACATGGGATCAAGTCAAAAGCCTTCGCTTAAAAAGAGGTTCTATCAAGTCAAAATCAAGAGCTTAGAGGTCACTAGTTTACGAGAGTTGGGGCAATTAATGGGTCAACTTCAACGGCAAGCCTTCCGCAAAGCCTATGGTAAGATTTGGGACCTAGCTAGGGTAGAAGTCTCCATGGAACCGATTGCATCCCTTTCCCAGTATTATGACCAGCCCCTAAGGTGCTTCACATTTGAGGACTTCCAGCTAGTGCCGACTGTGAAAGAGTTTGAAGAAATCCTGGGATGCCCACTGGGAGGAAGGAAGCCATATCTTTTCTCTGGGTTCTATCCCTCCACGACAAGAGTTGCCAAGGTAGTGAAAATCTCAGCACAAGAGTTGGACCTTGTAAAGCAAAACAGAAATGGAGTAGTAGGAGTACCAAGGAAGTGTTTGGAGGAAAGGGCAAAGGCCTTGGCAAAATCAAGGCGAATGGGCTTCTTTTATTGACATCTTGGCGCTTTTGATCTTTGGAGGTGTCCTCTTTCCAAATATGGAAGGGTTAGTGGACCTAGCAGTGATTGACGCTTTCCTCGCCTTTCATCATGGCAAGGAAAGCCCGGTCGTCGCCATTTTGGCCATGCATGACACGTTCGATCAGAGATGTGAAAAGAGCGGCGCAAGAATTGTTTGTTGTACACCGGCTCTCTATGTGTGGCTGGTTTCGCACCTTTTTCTCCAAGAAGGTAGGCTCGTCTATCCGCTACAAGGTCACCGCTCGTGCGTCGAAAAAGGAAAGGCGAATTGGGACCAACTCTTGGCTAGCATGGAGGGGCGTCTGTTAATTGGTTCCCTCGCTAGAAGGAAGGAAGAATCAGGATTCTATCTTCATGCGAAGGATGTCCAAATGTTCTCTTGATGGGAACAAGGGGTTGTATTAATTATAATCCTGTCCTCGCCATAAGACAGCTTGGCTACCCCATGAGAGAAGTGCCATCAGACGAAAGCATCACACCTTTCATCGCATGGGGTTTCAGTGACCACAAACGCGAGGGTACTCCAAGGAGTTCGCAAGGCATGGGATGCGGCGTGAAGAAAGGATAGAGAGCTTAGGGGAAGCAGTAATGGGATCATCGGCGGCTATCATAAGTGGCTGAGAGTCCGAACACAAGGATTGGATTGGCTCCCAAATCTAAAGACTGTGAGAGACGATGAGGTTAAAGCTTCGGAAGAAAGTGATGAGGTACAAGCCCTAAAGGCAGAGCTTGAAAGAGCTCGGGTAGTCGAAGAGAAGTTCAAGTCCATAGCCATCAAAGTCTGAAAAGAGTATGATGAACTAAGGGACGTCAATATGGCCACAGCTGAAGCCTTGGAACAAGAAACCAAGAAGGCCCGAAAGGAAGAACACGACCAAAGCAAAGTTTTGAGGGGCTTTATAGGGCAGCAATAGTGAGCTCAAGTTCCGAAGAGGTGAAAGGAATCATCACGGGTCAAAGGCATGATCTTGAAGGACGAGCTAAAGGTTTGCCTTAGGTCGAAAAGAAATTTGTCCCAACAGTTAAGCGAGACTGAAGGGAATATGTGGGCCATCATCGATAAGTGCAAAGAGAAGCTAAATCTAGCGGCGACTCACGAGCAAAGGCTAGAGGATGAGTACGCCAAGATATCAGCAGAAAGGGAAGCAAGGGAAAGGGTAATTGATTCATTGCACCAAGAGGCAACAATGTGGACGGACCGATTTGCTCTTACTTTGAACAGGAGTCAAGAACTTCCCCCATTGCTAGCCAAGGCCAAAGCAGTGGCGGACACCTACTCCGCCCCCGAGGAGATCCACGGACTTCTCAGCTATTGTCAGCATATGATAGACTTAATGGACCATATGATTAGAAACCGCTAGGAAGTTTGTATTGTCGCTCAGATCTTGACTAGTTATAACTTTTTGAAAAAAATGAGTTTATCCCACGTTTTTACTCCAAAAATCAGTGTGAATCAAGTCACTCCCACATTTTATCTCTAGCATGCATTGTATGTTGGTCTCGTCCTTTGTCACGGGAAGCCGGAAGGTCCATATCACCTTCTTAATTGTACACATGGGGCACTGCGCCCCCAAATGCGCAAGTAAGAAGAGATAATTTTCCAGGCTCTCGTGTCCGTAAAATGCATTCATATCATGCATCGCATAAGCATCTCTTCATAACATCATAATGAACATATCGTTCCTGCATTTGTCCGTTATCATATTCCAGCCTCACATTTTGCATGAGTCATGGCATCATCATGCATATGCGTTCAACAAACTTTTTGATCTGCAAAATTGCATACCATTTGTTTTCATGTTTGCTCATCTTTGTGTTTTCCTCTACAAAAACAAAAAAGGGGAAGCGTGAAACTTCACACTACATTCTTAGTTGCATGTGTTAGGCACCATGAGCCAAACATGTTGGGATCATAAACCCATTTCTAAAAAAAAAAAACACACAACAACAAAACAAAATAATTGAACATGGTACCTAATGCATGGTTAACTAGGAAATGGTGTTTCTTCGGGCATCTCAATTTCATAATTACATTTTCCATGCATAGCTTAAAGTATGCCCGAGTCATTCATCCCTATGAGATGTTGTTGAAGTATTGGCGATCAGAATTGCCATTCCTTGGATTATAGGGTTGAACCAAGCTCATGCTTTTATAAAAAGGTTCATCAAGTCAAAATATGGAAGTAACCGTCTTGCAAAATTGGGGCAAAAGATGAATCGAGTCACATCACTGCTTCGTCTACTGCCAAACATATTTAGGATTGTTGATGTCCTTGTTACTTCCAGTTTCACCTTGACAAAGATTTCATGGACCATGTTGAAAATCTAAATTGATTCAACCCCATATCCTGCGTAAAAGTTCACAATCTTCAACTGTACATCATTCGCATACATCCATGCTTTTCATTGGTTGCATTGCTCATTGCATTCTTTCCTTGAAAAAATAAAATAAAATAAAATAAAATGAACTTAATCATTGTTATCAAAAAAAAAAAAAAAAACATGCTTTACGGCGTCCTCACCGAACTTGTGCTAGAGCTAGAGTAATGGGTGAAGTAGAGGAGATACAAGAGAAGATGAAGGCCGACATGGAGGCCATTAAAGAGAAAATGGCCACAATGATGGAGGCCATGATGAGCGTGAAGAAGATAATGGAAGCCAATGCGGTTGCAATTGCCGCTACCAGCGTTGTTGCTAAGGTGAACCTGATGTCCCCATCCGGCATCAACCAAATGAATCATCCAACCTCAGATATGGTAGGCAAAGATTTGGGAAGTACGGGCAGCCCCCATAATGTACAAATTCAAAACGAGCACGCCTTCCCGCCATATGGCTTGCCTCTCAACTATACGCCACCCAAAGTGGCGTACACTCCCAATAAGAATGTCAATAACTCCACTCCTATACCCATTGAGAGCCAACAACCCCAAACTGATCATGCACATGTCTCTTAAACCGTGGGGGGGACACATGAAATTCCCCACCACAATCTAGCCGACTTCGAGCCTTGCCTCGGATATGCCACGGAAGGGCAAGCAGTTGGTGGTATACCCCTACAAAACCCTTTGGAAGGCCCTCAGTATCACCCACAACTGCACCTCTTGCATTCCATAGCGGTTAAAAACCCTCATGACTATGGCAGGAATGGGAAAGTTGGATCATCTAGAGGAAAGGCTCAGGGCCATTGAAGGAGGTGAAGATTATGCCTTTGCTAACCTAGAAGAGTTGTTCCTAATACCCAAACATGGTCATTCCCAAGTTCAAGGTGCCGGACTTTGGCAAGTACAAGGGGACTACTCGCTCCAAGAACCATCTAAAGATGTGCTGTCGGAAGATGGGGGCATACGCAAAAGATGAGAAACTGCTGATACATTTTTCCTGAAAAAGTCTTACTAGGACAACTGTTGCCTGGTATACTAACTTAGAAACCTTCTTGAGTCCATTCTTGGAAGGACCTAATGGTTTCCTTCATTAAGCAGTGTCAGTACAACTCTGATATGGCTCCGGATAGGATGCAACTACAAAAAGTGTGCAAAAAGGGGGCACGAATCTTTCAAAGAATACGCCCAAAGATGGAGAGACTTGGCAACTCAAGTAGCACCCCCAAAAACAGAGAAAGAGATTATCATAATGATAGTAGACACGTAACCGGTGTTCTACTATGAAAAAAATGGTGGGTTACACACCTTCAAGTTTTACAGATTTGGTCTTCACCAGCAAAAAGATCGAAGTGGATCCGAAAAGAGGAAAATTTGATCATCCTACTAGGACGACTGAGAAAACTGGGGCAAATAAAGAGGGTGAGGATGAGGGAGAAACCCATGCTGTGACTACCATTCCTGTACGGCCAAGTTTCCCACCAACCCAACAATATCTTTACTCAGCCAATAACAAACTTTCTCCTTACCCACCACCCAGTTATCCACAAAGGTCATCCCTAAATCTACCACAAAGTCTGTCTACCGCACTTCCAATGACGAACACCACCTTTAGCACAAACCAAAAAACACCAACCAAGAAGTGAATTTTGCAGCGAGAAAGCCTGTAGAATTCACCCCAATTCCAGTGTCATATGCTAAACTTGATCCCATATCTACTTGATAATTCAATGGTAGCCATAACCCTAGCCAAGGTTCATCAACCTCCATTTCTCCGAGAATACGACTCGAACGCAACGTGTGCTTGTCACGGAGAAGCCCCGGGGCGTTCCATTGAGCATTGTAGGGCTCTGAAGCGTAAGGTGCAAGGTCTAATTGATACGGGCTGGCTGAAATTTGAGGAGAATCGCTTGTTGAATCCTAACATTAACAAGCAACACCATACATGGGGCAATTCTGGAAGCTGTTGTTATGACTCATCAGGATTTTCAAGTTTATGCCATAAACCACAGTTACAATGTTAAAAGATATAGATAAAATGGACATCCTCTCACGAACACATGTTTGCTTATTCAACTTTCACCGAAATGTGGGTGTAAGCCATTGGTCTGTTTGCTCAAGCAACCTGCGCTCCTGAGTGTTGACTTCCAAGACCGTTCAATCAGAGATTACTCATCTTGCACGTTGGTGGGGGTGCCGTAAAACAACGAGCAAAGTTCAAAACAAATAAATTTCAAAATAAAAAATAAAAAGGCATTTGATTGACTGTGTTTTCAAGTAAAAATATAGACGTTCATGTGACCTCATTTTGTCTCTTTAGAGAGAAGTGAGTTATCAAGAATAGGATGTTGGACAAATGGCCTCAGTTACCTTAAGAAAAAGGGGGGTTGAATTAAGATGCAAAGACTATTCCCCAATTGAACTATCAATCTCTCTTTTCGGATTAACAATGCACACAGGGATAACCCTTCCCTTGTGTTCAGGAATCCTCTACAACAAGAGACCCACGGTCTCTTAATCCCTTTTCAGAAATAAGAAGAAGAGAAGAAGAGGTCTCTCGTAAAAGAGGTAGATTTTAAAATGAAGATCAATCAAAAATTCCTTATTGAATAAGCAAGTGGTTGACCAAGGAATCTTTTTGAGAGGATAAGACATTTCAGTTCAGAAAAACTCTTGATCTTTCGAGAGGATAAAACTGTTTGGGCAATGAAAACTCTCTTTAAAACATTTGAATGGCCGTTCATAAAACATTTGAATAGATATGTTTCTTGGAAATTATTTTCTGAAAATCCCCTCTGGTAATCAATTACAAGACTTATGTAATCGATTACAGGTTTTAAAAAATTTGAATTAAAACATTTTCAAACTGCTGGTAATCGATTACCAGAGAGCAAATCTCAATTTGAAAGGATAGAATTCCTTGGTCAAACCTTTTGCTTCTTCAATTTGGAAACTTCTTCCTAAGATTCTAGAGATCAACTTGATCATATATCTTGATTTTCTTGGATTCTTGTCTTGGATAAAACTTAGAAGCACTTGATCCTTTAGCATCATCAAGACATCAAAACATCTTGCTTCTACATAGGAGTCATTTGACTTAATCCATCAACTGAAAGATCCTTCAACTATTTCTCGTCCTTGGAAAATTCTTTTTGCAAGAATCAACTGCTTCTTTCATTCTTCCTCACTACGAGGTCGTGAAAACAAAACAACACTTGGTACCTCTAAGCCCTACACTGGGGCAACGAAAGGCACCATGCAAAAACCTCAAGCGAACCTAGGGGCAGATTAGAAGTTCTCACCCAATAGGTTCCCTCCTACAAGGTCATGACGAAAGACAACGATTGGTACCTCAAAGCCTTACACTGGGGCAATGAGGGGCACCGTGCATGAGCCTTAAGTGAACATAGGGGCCGATCAAAAGTTCTCACCCATCGATGTTTTTAACAAAAAAAAGGGGACAAACCCTAGGATTTCAATGGATTGATTAAACATCAAACGACTCCATTGCCGTCACTCCAAAATGGTCAAATGACTAAATCAAACAGAACACACACTCTGAGGGAGTTCTCGGAGAGATTTGCAAAAGATAGGATAAGGTTGCATGGACTATCACCTCTTTCAAAAGGACAGTCAATTTGTGTTTTTTTAAAAAAATCAAATCAAAATCAAAATCACAAAATAGGGAAAGAATGCCATGAACATTGTACAACTTTCCATTACATTGCATTGTGTCATATAAAGTCCGCATTTACCCAAATTTCACAACAAAGGTTGCATGCATTTGCATCCCTCAAAATCATGTTAACTACATAGATTCCCTACATCTAAATGTCCAAATCTTTTGAATTTGGGATGACCGGCTCTCTCGATGAGTCGATCTCTTGCTTTCTCATAAGGATGGACCCTCGGGTACTAGTACCCTGGTCTTCAGAGGACTACACTCCTCGCCAACAGAGGGCTGCACGCCCTCACCTTAAGAGGGCTGTGTGTCCTTACTTTCAGAGGACTGCATGTCCTCACCTTCAGAGGGCTACACGCCCTCGCCATCAGAGGAATGCGTGTCCTCACCTTCAGAGGGCTACACGCCCTCGCCATCAGAGGACTACATGTCCTCACCTTCAGAGGGTTACACGCCCTCGCCATCAGAGTACTGCATGTCCCCACCTTCGTAGGGCTACACGCCCTCACCTTTAGAGGACTACACGTCCTCGCCAACAGAGGGCTGCACGCCCTCACCTTTAGAGGACTACACATCCTCGCCTTCAGAGGACTCCACGTCCTTACCTTGAGAGGACTACACGTCCTCGCCTTGAGAGGACTACACGTCCTCGCCTTGAGAGGACTACATGTCCTCACCATCAGAGGGCTGCACGCCCTCACCTCTAGAGGACTACACGTCCTCGCCTTGAGAGGGCTACCCGCCCTCGCCTTGGGTACTAGTTACCCTCACCTTCAGAGGACTACATGTCCTCACCTTCGTAGGGCTACATGCCCTCACCTTTAGAGGACTACACATCCTCGCCTTCAGAGGACTGCACGTCCTCACCTTGAGAGGACTAAACGTCCTCGCCTTGAGAGGACTACATGTCCTCACCATCAGAGGGCTGCACGCCCTCACCTCCAGAGGACTACACGTCCTCGCCTTGAGAGGACTACATGTCCTCACCATCAGAGGGCTGCACGCCCTCACCTCCAGAGGACTACACGTCCTCACCTTTAGAGGGCTACCCGCCCTGGCCTTGGGTACTAGTTACCCTCACCTTCAGAGGACTACATGTCCTCACCTTCGTAGGGCTACATGCCCTCACCTTTAGAGGACTACACATCCTCGCCTTCAGAGGACTGCACGTCCTCACCTTGAGAGGACTAAACGTCCTCGCCTTGAGAGGACTACATGTCCTCACCATCAGAGGGCTGCACGCCCTCACCTCCAGAGGACTACACGTCCTCGCCTTGAGAGGACTACATGTCCTCACCATCAGAGGGCTGCACGCCCTCACCTCCAGAGGACTACACGTCCTCACCTTTAGAGGGCTACCCGCCCTAGCCTTGGGTACTAGTTACCCTCACCTTCAGAGGACTACATGTCCTCACCTTCGTAGGGCTACACGCCCTCACCTTTAGAGGACCACACGTCCTCACCTTCAGAGGGCTACACGCCCTCGCCATCAGAGGACTGCATGTCCTCACCTTCGTAGGGCTACACGCCCTCACCTTTAGAGGACTACACGTCCTCGCCAACAGAGGGCTACACGCCTTCACCTTTAGAGGACTACACGTCCTCGCCAACAGAGGGCTGCACGCCCTCACCTTGAGAGGACTACACGCCCTCACCTCCAGAGGACTATACATCCTCGCCTTGAGAGGGTTGCACGCCCTCACCTTTAGAGGGCTATGTGTCCTCATTTTCAGTGTGCTCCACATCTGCACCTTAAGAGAATTTAAGGTCCTCTATCCTTAAATGCTTAACCAAGACTTGCACTCCCGGTTAAGGGACCAGTAATTTCCTTTTAACGGTTCCTGGGCCACCCCCTGATATTGGAGGAGGGCCAACTGTGCGAGCACAACCAGAGAGGGAGGCTATCACACAGCTACTATGCATACCGGGGCAAGATTTCACCCGTGCCACTGCAAAGAGACGAGTGCGGATCATGCGCACCAACATGACCACTCTTACACAGATATAGATGACATTGCCACTTAGCAACATTCTGCCCAGCGACCGCAATGCCAATCTCCCCCTGCAAAAGTATCAGTTGGTCTGTGTCGTCCCGACATGGGTAAGTATGCATATGGTTCAACTGATTTCTGATACCATCCATTGTTTGCAGGGATCGCACCCACCAAGACACCCAGTGGACCTGAAGAAGTCCAACAGGGCCCTGGGGTTTCCAGCTCTGGTTACGGGCCTCTGTCGGCCCTACAGGGCGCCCGTTCCCCCCAGCAAGTTCATGTCGTCGTGGCATAGGTAAGTATGCACCTCCCCCAACTGATTTCTGATGTCATCTATTGTTTGCAGGGATTGTGCCCGCAAGACACCTAGTGGACCCGAAGAAGGCCAACAGGGTCTTGGAGTTGCCAGCTCTAAATACGGGTCTCTGTCAGTAACCTCCAGCAAGGGCATCAGGCCCCCTACTGATCGAACTTTCATCAAGAAGTACTGCGTCCCTAGGCAAGCGCAGGGCGAAACACCACAGCAGCATTGGGATGGCCGGTAGCGGGCAATAGACGCACCGCCACCACCTTTAGAGTTCACCTCTGCTCATCCACAAAAAAGTTAGAGCGTTGCCTACGACACATGGCCGACCAATAGGCAACCAAGGTAAGCAAAGTACTAGGTCAGTGACCGACAAGTCATAAGGCGTCCAGCTAAAGACGTTAAAGAAGCGCTACTAGGAGGCAACCTAGTACCTTTTGAATCTATGCTTGTTATTTGATCACTTTTTATAGTAGGACGCACCTAGTTGCTCATGATCCTGGGGATTTAAATAAAACAAGCGCAAGCTCGGAAGGTAGTCATACCTCACAAAATATATATATGTATGTTTAGGTAGTGAAAATACCTTAGATATGCATGCATGTAAACAAAAAAATACTTCACAAAATATATATATGTATGTTTAGGTAGAGAGATACCTTAGATGTGCGTGTATGTAAACAAAAAAATACTTCACAAAATATATATTTGTATGTTTAGGTAGAGAGATACCTTAGATGTGCGTGTGTGTAGCAAAAATACCTCACAAAAATATGCACATGTTTAGGTAGCAAAATACCTCATGAAAAAAAAGAAGAAAAAAAAAAACAAACAAGAAAAAGAAATAAACAAATGATAATGATAAAAAAAAAAGGAGAAAAAAGAAAAAATAAGTTGTCAAGCTGAAAAACCAACATGCTTTTGAAAAGAGATGACTTCCAACTTTTCTTTGGAAAAATTCACTGATCATAACTAGTTTTTGAAAAAATGTGTATACACCTGAAGGGTGAATGCTGTGAAGATTTTCCCAGACGCCCAAAATGGACTCGGATGAATGCACAAATTGATAAAAGAACATATTTTGGAAACATTGGGTTGATTTAAAATAGAGGAAATGAATCCTGAGCCCTAGCATCACATGACCATAAAAATTTGACACTTGAGCGTCCACATAGGTGCATGCATGACCAGTTTTGCATAAAATTTCCAAATCATCATTTTTGCATTTGTGTCATGGAAATAATGTGGGGCATCCCTTTTATCCTTGAACCAAACCAAACCCTGACATGTATCATGTCTAGCCATTCTACAAGCTTTGAGCCAAAATCCTGACTCACCATAAACCTTGACCCAGGGTGAGAATGTCAATTCTTACCCTCGGAAGCAAAAAAAAAGGGGAGAGGGAAAATTTCCAATCAAAGAGGAAGCAAAAAAGGAGAGAAGGAAAATTTCCAATCAAAGGAAAAAAAGAGAGGAAAGGGAATTCCCAATCAAAGAGTGGGAGAAAGCAAAAAGAAAAGAAAGAAAATTCCCAATCAAAGAATGGGAGAAAGAAAAAAGAGAAGAAGAAAGGGAAGAAAGTTCCCGATCAAAAAAAATAATATGCAGAAAGGTCTTTGGACCGGACAATATCTGAACAATACAGAATTGTCACCAAATGAACAAAAAAAGAAGGAAAGGAAACCACGACCTAAAATGGTCTTCTCCCTTTGATTACCAACCAAAATCCCGTGCACTAGCGACCTTTTTTTCGCCCCGCACTAAACAAAAAAAAAAGAAAAAGAAAAAGCCAGAAAAATCAAAAGCCAAAAACACACAAAAGCCGAAAAAAAAAACCACCAAAAGAACCCATTCCCAAGGGAAGCCCTATTGATCCATGATCACGCATGTAATTTTTGATTTGATAGGAAATAATTTGCAAATTCAAGTCATGACATATCTATGGTTCGGAATTAGGATGAAACACTTACCTGTGCGAGATTGATACACTTTGAGTAGATTTCTTCTATTTTTGTCGAACCCAGTGTTTCCTCTAAATGGTCATTTAGAAACGAAATGCTAACATCCAAAATCTCATTTATGGTTATGGGAGATTTCATCAGCAGACTCTCCTTCCCCGGTAGACGCATTGTTTTTCACTCAAAAAAGCATATGCTGCTCTAAATCAGTTGGAATATTTGTCTCTTTGCTAAAGCATGTTTGCATTTTAGTGGAGAAAACACCGAGACTTTTTCAAGTCTCACAAGTTATCCAGAACTACGTAGGTCTGAGTTCCTCATTGGAGGATACGTAGGAGCAAGAGCCTCGCTTTTGTCGACCACACCGCCTTTTGTTGCCATGACTCAAGAGCTGGTAGCCCGCGGAGACACCTTACGGTTATCCGCACCTCGTCATTCAGTGATCCCAAGTGTGATTGACGAGCAGAGACCAATATGGTCATCTGCGCCCTTTCCGGAGATGTCAGCATTTTCCGATGGAGACTTTTCAAGTCTCACAAGTTATCAAGAACTACGTAGGTCTGAATTCCTCATTGGAGGATACGTAGGAGCAAGAGCCTTGCTTTTTTCGGCCGCCCCATAATCTTTGTCATACTGACCCTGAGGTCGTGTGACATGCACCCTTGTATCATCCAGAGGCGGCGGGCCCGATGATACGCGGAGATACCTTACGGTTATCCGCACCCTTTTGTCATCCAGAGGCGGCGGGCCCGATGACAAGCAGAGACCAAGTTTGGTCATTCTGCACCCTTGTATCATCCAGAGGCGGCGGGCCCGATGACAAGCAGAGACCAAGTTTGGTCATTCTGCACCCTTGTATCATCCAGAGGCGGCGGGCCCGATGATACGCGGAGATACCTTACGGTTATCCGCACCCTTTTGTCATCCAGAGGCGGCGGGCCCGATGACAAGCAGAGACCAAGTTTGGTCATTCTGCACCCTTGTATCATCCAGAGGCGGCGGGCCCGATGATACGCGGAGATACCTTACGGTTATTCGCACCCTTTTGTCATCCAGAGGCGGCGGGCCCGATGACAAGCAGAGACCAAGTTTGGTCATTCTGCACCCTTGTATCATCCAGAGGCGGCGGGCCCGATGATACGCGGAGATACCTTACGGTTATTCGCACCCTTTTGTCATCCAGAGGCGGCGGGCCCGATGACAAGCAGAGACCAAGTTTGGTCATTCTGCACCCTTGTATCATCCAGAGGCGGCGGGCCCGATGACAAGCAGAGACCAAGTTTGGTCATTCTGCACCCTTGTATCATCCAGAGGCGGCGGGCCCGATGATACACGGAGATACCTTACGGTTATCCGCACCCTTTTGTCATCCAGAGGCGGCGGGCCCGATGACAAGCAGAGACCAAGTTTGGTCATTCTGCACCCTTGTATCATCCAGAGGCGGCGGGCCCGATGATACGCGGAAATACCCGAGTGGTTATCCGTATAAACATTCTTTTGCTATCTGTAAGACAGAACGCTTGATAGCATGCAGAGACTGACATAGTCTTCTGCACCTTTTGTTCCTCCGGGAACAACAAGTCATTTACATGCGGAAATTTCATGGTCGCCCGCGACTCTCGTCAACCGAGAGGAGCCAAATTAGTGTCATACACTAATTTTCGGGGACCTTTGCTTGATGACATGCGACCATTCTTTGGTCCTTGTGAGATGCTTGGCATCTATCATTAGGCAATTTGTGAAATTCTAGGAACGACAAGTCATGGTCACCCGCGACTCTCGTCAACCGAGAGGAGCGAAATTAGTGTCATACACTGATTTTCGGGGACCTTTGCTTGATGACATGCGACCATTCTTTGGTCCTTGTGAGGTGCTTGGCACCCATCATTAGGCAATTTGTGAAATTTTGGGAACAACAAGTCATTTGCATGTGGAGATTTTATGGTCACCCGCGACTCTCGCCAAATCGAGAGGAACGAAATTAGTGTCTTATCTTTACTTTCCTTTTATCTCCAATAAAAGACAAGTAAAGAGGGGCAACTGTCATACCCTAATTTCGTCCGGGGACCTTTGCTCGATGACGTGCGACCATTCTTTGGTCCTCGTGAGGTGCTTGGCACCCATCATTAGGCAATTTGTGAAATTCCAGGACATGCCGAAAAACCAAAAAAATATTGATGCACAATCCGTAAGTTTTCGTGACACACCGGAAATCAAATGGAAGCATCGTTGCATAATTAAGTGAGGTTCCGTAACATTCCGTAAGTCAAAAAGGGGATGATTATGTAATCCGCAAGGTTCCGTAACGTTACAGAAAGAAAACAAGTATCGTTACGAAATTCGTAAGTTTCCGTAACTTTACGAAAAAAGAATCACCAAAAAAACAGCATAGGGGGGTGTACTTAGTAAAAATGGGGGTGCAAATAGCACCCAGGCCCACTTGGGCCCTCCGGAATATTCCTCCAGAAGGCGGTTGCTTCTGGAGGAAGCAACCCTGCTCGCCTGGGCGAGCTGGGCGGCAACCACCTCCCCTATTTTGCTATAAATAGGGGAGGAAGGCAAGAAGGAAGGGGTTCAGCCCCTGAGGCACTTCTCTCTCTTTCGAATTTGCTTGGAAAAATTGTTTCCGTGAAGGAAATCTAAGCCGAGGCGCTTCCGAAACGTTTCCGTAACGTTTTCCGTGAAGAATTTCGCAAAGGTTTCAACCGTTCTTCGACGTTCTTCATTCGTTCTTCATCGTTCTTCGATCTTCAACGGGTAAGTACCTCGAACCAAGCCTTTCGATTCATTCTATGTACCCGTAGTGGTCCACATTGTGTTTCGTGCATTTTTATTCTCGTTTTGTTTACTTTTTATACCCCCTCTTGACGTGCTTAAGCCATTTTACTTAAGTCATTTCTCGCTTAACTTAAAAATAAAATAAATTTCCACCGAACGTTTGAATTGTATTATCCGTTAACTTCGGTTAAAATAAATTCCGACCGTTCGGTCGTGCCGTAACCACGTTGGAAATCAAAAAAGAGGTAAAAAATAATATAATAATAATAAAAAACATCTTTTAGTAAAATAAAGCGGAAAATCAATCGGACGTTTTCTCTTTGGGATTTCTCATTCTTAATCGAATTGATTAATAACTAAAGTGAAACTAAAGGCTAAAATCAAATTCGCCTAGTCAAGCTCGTCCACAAAAATAGGCTTTTGAAGTTTGTCATCTCAATTTCTCACTAAGTAAAAATGGATCATTTTTAAGGTCCAAACGCCTTAAAATGATCACCACTTAAGTAAAAAAGAATCACTTGATAAAAAAGAACTACGTAGGTCTGATTTTCTCATCCCAAATTGAGGAATACGTAGGAGCAAAGGGAAACACCCTTGTCGACCACAAAAAGAGAAAATATAAAAAGGGTATAAAGGATATAGAGACATAAAAAGGGAACATAAAAAATCAAAGTCATGTTTGCACATTCGATTAAAGGCTGCCGTCCCTTGGGGCGGACGTGTGGGGTGCTAATACCTTCCCCGTGCGTAAATACAACTCCCGAACCTTTCACTTAAAAGTTCGTAGATCGCGTAAATACAACTCCCGAACCTTTCACTCCGCGCGTATTCCTTTCGTGGAACACGCATCCCGCGAGTCACGCGTCGCCCTCCCGCCGAAGGGTAGGTTGCGACAATAATCATATCAAAATCAAAGGAATCAAAATCATAGGTCAAAACACAAAAACACCAAGAGCAATTAATTTTATCTACCAATTCACATTCAGGCATCAATTGGTCCATCAAACACAACAATCTCCTAATTATAATCATAAAGGAAGAATTACAATACAATAAATATCTCGAAATAAACCCTAATTTAATCCTCTAACGATCCCTACGCATATTCATTGTAATCCCAATTGCAATAAATTCATCTTTTACCTCTAAGCGGGCTTACGAGTGTAGTCCAGTAGTGATATTGACATCTGTAGTGGTTCCTTAAGATTCCTCAAGCTTTTCTTTTGGTTGCTCTACTAGGGTTTCCAAGCGTTAGACATAAGGAGAAGGGAAGGGATTGGAGTCTCAATTTCATTGTCTTTATCAATCCCAATGCTGGGAATGTGCAAAAATGAGTTCCGAAGGTGGTGTCCAAATTTCACGATGACCCAACGGTTAACAAGTCTATGATTATATTTTTACTGGGACATGTTTGGTTGCATGCAGGAAAAAGATAAGGTTTTGGGAAAGGAAGAAAAGGAAAACAAATTAGAGAGGAAGAGAGAGCGTAGAGACGTATCATAGATGAAAAAACTGACTTAATATGTCTCTTATTCTCAGTCTATCATTTACTATATTTTTCTTTATTTTATTATTTTATAAAAAGAAACTCTATTTTACTCTTTTATTGAATAAATAACTAATTAAAACATTTTTTTATTTTTTAAAACATCATTTTACTCTATTTATTTTCTAATATTATGAAACCCTTATTTTAATTAACAAAAATCATTTTCTCTCATTTATTTAATGTCTAAAAACTATTAATTTTTAAAAAAGACTTTTTTTATTTGACGAAAAATGGGGTATTACACTAGTTATTAGGTTCATGGCAAAGCACACTAGCAAGCCCTGAAATGGATACTCAGTTATATCAGAGGATCACTTGCGAGAGTTTTGGTTTATGGTGGAGCTAGATATAGCAGAGGAACAACTGATATTGAAGGTTTTGTAGACTCTAATTATGTTGGTTTTTTAGATTTAAGGAAATCCCTCATAAGATTTGTGCTCACTGCTTTTAGCACTGCATTTAGTTGGAAAGCTAGCCTTCAAAAGGTACTGGCTTTATCAACCACTGAAGCTGAGTATATGGCTCTTACGAAAGCTATGAAAGAATCTCTATGGCTTGAAGGCATTGCAAAGAGGCCGAAGATACAAGATAAAGTGATCGTAGTACACTATGACAACCAAAGTGTCATTGATTTATCCAAAAAATTTGTGTATCATGAGAGGAAATAGCACATTGGTATTAAGCTAAATTTTGTTAGAGAAGTTATTGGTCAGGGATCAATTATAGTCAAGAAGATGTCCACTAATTACAATCCTTCTTATATAATCACAAAGGCTCTTCCAAGCAACAAATTATTTCATTGTTTGGATTTAATTCAACTGAAGCGTGATTGATTCTTGTTTTCGTAGCCACTATTTTCTTTTTGTTAATTTTTTGCTATTGAATCAAGATGGAGAATTTTTGTATGATGGTTCATTAACAATCATTAATTTCTCTTTATTTTTTCAACTTAATTATTTTTCTTACCCTATGTTATTTGTTGCAAATAACTAGGTAGTTTTAGTTGATTAAGTCAATTAGACTTAAAATAGTACTTCTATTTTTTTTATTTTTCTATGTAATCTAGCCGTAGAGTTTTGGTTTTCTCTCTCAAATTATATTTGGTTTTTTAATTAGATCTGACTTAATTAAAAAATAGGATCCAATTAAAAAAAATTGAAGGACTCAATTAAAACGGAAAAAAAATCAATGACCTTATTAAAAATTTGATAAAAATTCAAGGAATCAGCCGAGTAAATTTATACTTATAATGTCTGTCGTCATTAATTTATTTTGTCTTGGTAAAATAGTGGCAAAATGTAAGAAAAAGTAAATCGCAACACAAAGGGAAATGAAATATTTAATCTTCATGTTCCCAAATGCATAAAGCTGGACAGCGTCAGTGGCTTAATTAGTGGATCACGGATATCACATAATGCTATTTCTTTTTTTTCGGGAAAAATGTAAATTATATTAAACTCAAAATGATACAACAATAAACGGGGCATACCCCGCAGCTAGAGAAAATCAAAAGCCTCCCTAATAAAAGAAGGCCTATATCAAGATGCTAAAACAAATGCAACAGGTGCGCTTGCCTATACATAAGAAACTTAATCTTGCTAATAACCTCTATTACAAAAAATTGATAATCTTCAAAAATCAGCTTGTTCCTAGACAGCCAGATGCAGTAGACTGTAATTGCTATAGCCAGACAACGTAATTTTCCTTGAACACCTGATGTGGATCTGCCCCTAATTAAAGAGTAAGTAATTCGCTGTAAAGAAGTGAAACGCCTGTGGAAAGGAGCCAAATCACGAATGTGAACCCAAACTTGGAGAGATTTCCTGCAAGAAAAGAACAAATGAGCATTTGACTCAGCCTCATTTGAACATAAAGGGCAGAGGGAACCCTTGTTCAAAAAAGCAACTTTGTCAAGAGTAAGCAGTCGGTTCCTTTTAGCAAGCCACAGAATGAAAGACATCTTAGGGGGGATTGCTGGGTTCCATATAACATAACACCAACTAACAGTAGGCTTGACACCTCTAATATATTCATACACTTTGCCAACAAGCAATTGGTCATTGGTGCTCCAAGATTGAATCATCTTTTTGGTCTCTTCTGTACTTAGCTCTTTGGAGATAATAAAGTCCTTTATTTGAATGATTTTCTTTATCAAAACTGAATCTGATGAAGAAGTATTGTAATTCCACACATCGCTCCCTCTGAAATAGTAATGGTGAACCCACCGAACCCATAGAGAATCTTTCTTACAATGAAAGTCCCACAGGATACGAGAAAGAAGCGCAAGGTTCCAGTCCTTGAGATTAAAAAGGCCTAAACCCCCTTCTTTTTTTGGAGAACAAACTACTGACCAAGCAACCAAGGGCTTGTTTTTGCCAATATCCGCTTTGCCCCACAGAAAATTACGGCATGAAGCGTTGATCCGGTCCAGAACAAATTGCGGCAAAGGAAAATCCCCATCCAGAAATTCACAATTCCTTGAATAACTGCTCTGATCAACTCTAACTTACCTGCATAAGATAAAGACTTCTTGCTCCATCCCTGAATCAGGCCAGTAATCTTGGAAAGCAAGGGAGCATAATGACATACATTTAATCTAGATGATAAAAGGGGAACACCCAAGTATCTAAAAGGGAAGTCACCCAAGCTAAATCCAATAAGCTGCTGAATATGCGAAAGCTCATGAGGCCTAATACTGGCTGAGTATATGGCAGATTTATCAGAGCTTATGGAAAGCCCTGAAACCCTACAGAAGTGCTGAAGCTTGGCAAACATAGTTGACACAGAAGGGATATCTCCTCTAGATAGAAGCATAATATCATCTGCAAAAGCCAAATGAGATAACTGAATACCTGCACAGTTGGGATGAAATTTAAAATTGGCATCATCCTTGAGGCTGCTCATATCTCTGGAAAAGTACTCCAAATAGAGCACAAACAGATAAGGGGAGAGAGGATCCCCTTGTCTAAGACCTCGCTGCCCTTTGAAGTGACCATAAATGGATCCATTGACTGCCACACTAAAGGAAGTGGAAGAAACACATTCCATGATACAAGTATAGAACTGGGCTGGGAAGCCAATGGACTTAAGCATCCAATCCAAGAATTCCCAGGAAATGGAATCATAAGCTTTATGTAAGTCAATTTTCAGGAGGCATCTCGGAGAAGATCTTTTTCGGGCATATTTGCACAAAATCTCTTGAACTAGGAAGATGTTGTCCATCATCTTTCTGTTCTTAATGAAAGCAGTTTGAGTTTCCCCAGTAATAGTCTCAAGCACTAGGGCTATGCGGTTGGCCAGAATTGTATAACAAATTACAACAAGATATGGGTCTAAAATGGTTAACCTGGGAGGTCTGATCATGCTTAGGAATAAGCGCAATAATAGCATGGTTGAGCTGCTTTAGAATTTTTCCAATTGTAAAGAATTCATTAACCGCTGCAAAGATATCATCACCAATGATATTCCAAGCCTTCTTGAAGAATAAAACATTGAAACCATCTGGCCCAGGAGCTTTATTGTTATCCATCACAGAAATAACGTTCCAAACCTCTTGCTTAGAATTAGGACAAAGTAAGGCCGCAAAGCAATCGGTAGGAACCTTAGGACCCCTATTGCAGATCAAAATGGAAGGAGTTTGGGTCAGCTCATGGGCACTAAACAAATTTCTAAAGTGATTCACAAAAGCAAGGGCAATTTCATCTTGGGAGGAAGTGTTATGCCCATCCTCTAGCCTTATGGCAGCAATAAACCGACTGTGTTTGTTGCGCTTGATTAAAGCATGAAAGAATTTGGAGCATTTATCAGCCTGCAGGAGATATTTGTTTTTGCTGAGCTGAGAAAATTTCTTAGACTCCGCTTTTCTAAGCATAGTGGTTTGTCCTCTAGTGCGGTTTGCCAGAGCAAGAAGGGAAGGATCCTGAGGATTTTGCTTTAGAGAATTAAGCACACTATTATATTCAGCCTCAGCTAGCTCCACTCGGTTGGAGATGTTGCTGAACTCCTTCTTAAAAAGATTCTTCAAGGGAGCTTTAAGAGCTTTCAATTTCTTACAGACCTTGAACATGCTACAGCCATGAATATTTTGCTTCCAGCCATCTGTAACAATTCTTAAGAAATTTGGATGATCCACAATAGCATTGTTGAATTTAAATGGAGAATTACCTCTACGCACTACCAACTCAGTGGTGACAACTAGAGGAGTATGGTCTGAAATAGAAATAAACTCCATAACTTCACAAGCAGAATTTCCAAAGGAATTGAACCAGGCCTGGTTACATAAAGTTCTGTCCAGTTTGCTCCACACCCTGCCATTAGTCCACGTGTACAAGGGGCCATGAGTGTTGATGCTCCCCAACCCCAAGTCAGAATAGCAATCAACAAAATCTTGCAACTCATAAGCATTGGGCTCAGCTCCATTGAAACAGTCAGTGGGAGACAGAATGGAGTTGAAGTCACCAATGAGGAGCCAGGGGAAATTCATATTAGCATTGATACTATTCAGATTTATCCAAAGAGTTCTTCTTGCCATAATGGAGTGAAGACCATAGATGAATGAAACCTGAAAGCGCTTGGCAGTGGTTTTACAATCAATAGCACAATGAATCAATTGGGCATTTGTCTCCAAAACAGAAAGATGAATCTTATCCTGCTTCTAGAGGATAAGAATTCTGCCAGCATTATGAGAAGCAAAGTTATGGGTGAAGTGCCAGTCACCAAACTTTCTTCTCATGATTTCCTCAACTGAAGCCTTATTCAATTTAGTTTCCAACACATCCATGACGTTAATTTCCTTGCAGCGAAGGAAGCTCTGCATCGCATGATGCTTCATAGGCAAATTAAAGCCTCTGATGTTCCAAGAGGCAATGATCATGGATTCGGACGGGAGGAAGCCTCCTCGACCCTAGTTACAGCTTTAAGATTTCTTCCTCTTTGGACATCAGCTTGCATATCCTCAATACGGGTTGTCTTTATGAGTTTCACTTTTTTACCTTTTTTTCTGGTGTTTTGTTTTCACCTGAACAAACCCCTCTTCTATAGGATCATCCAACTCAGTGTTCCCTGTTTCTTTGAGGTCAGAAGAATTCTGAAGGACAGGAACATGATTTGCAACCAGAACATGTTTTCTGTGAGGAGGGACAAACAAATTAGTCTGGACATTCTTTGGGTTATCAGAGGGGCCTGCTGTATTGGTATGTGGGGGCATTGCTGAATCACCCACTTGTGGCTGATCCGAGGTGGGGCAGGCTGTGATGAGAACAGGCTTATTTGCAGTGACAGTTTTACAATTAGTGAGGCGGTGCCCAATCATCTTGCAGTGAGTGCAAAAAGAAGGTCTATTTTCATACTCAATCTTTTGCACAAAAGTCTTCCCTATAGGAATTCTAAATTGCACTTCATCGATGAGCTCCAAAGAAGCATCAACCTCAACTAAAGCTCTAGCAAAAGAAATAGACCCTTAGAAGCAGTAAGATGGTCAGATCGAATGGGCGAACCAATCATGGACAGGATTTTCCCTAAGGCTTGAGGATTCCAAAGCTCTAGAGGTAGATTTCTGAGTTTAACCCAGATAGGGATCTTGTTGAGCTCCTCATTGCCAAAGTCAAAGAATGCTGGCATAACCTTCAGCAGTAGGGGTCTTTGAAATATGAAGTAAGGGCCTGCAGAGAGGACTTGGTTTAGATCATCCTCAGACTCAAATTTAAACACCAGCCAACCACTTTCATGAGTTGAGTATGAAAACTTGACTCCCCATTTTTGGCAACAATCCAGCAGAGCTTTCTTTCCTGGGAATCGACCAGCCACATAACCAATAAGGCTATGTCCCCAAGCCTCTTCTTGGGGTTGCAAATCAGTTTCTTCCAACAACACTTCATCATCAGAGGGTGGAGGGGAGAACTTCATTCCAAAACCTTTGGAAGGGCTTCTGTTATCTTTGAATAGATTGACCCAAGGAGTGGGAGCCTTATTGTCGTCTAGCAGTGGTGATGACTTATAGCCACAGGAGTGAGATGAATCATCATCAGTGGTTGAATCATTGTCCCCTAAGGTGCAAGAAACCTCTAGGGAAGATTCAGATTCAGCACTGCATTCCGACAAATTATCAAACACTTGGTGTGCGACATCATCAGTTTTTGAAAAACTTGTCCCTACCTTTTTTATGAGCACCTTGCCTACAAGATTATCCTGTGAAGCAATATAAGCATTTTGATTTGCTTGGACAACATCCAAGCAACCAGCCAGACCAGAAGTAGCAAATGTTTGGGATTTACCTGAACCTGAGGTAGTACCCTTCACCATAATTTGCTTTGCAGCTGAGTGCGATTGACGACCCTTGTCCTTCCCCATCAAGAGCAGTTCAAACTGACAACTATTTCATAGCCCAAGATGAGAAAAAGTGATAGGGCATGCGATTGGGAAAAACAAGGAAAAACTTTAGAGACCGAGGTAGTTAGAACTCCCTAGGATCGAAGAAGGAACCCCATCGTTTGTAGAGAGCAAAGACCCACTCCGTCAGTGGCCAAGCCACTGGGCAACACCCAAGGACGGAAGGAACCTAGGTTATGCTTTCTTTTTTTTCTAGTCAACTAACTTATTGTGTACATAATAATAATAATAATAATAATAATAATGATATTTCTGGTTAGACGGACGTAATTCTGTGAGGTTTATAAAGATCATAATATCTTTCCAAAATTGTAAAATTCGTGTTTATCATTTAAAGAAGAAGAATACAATATACTTGACAGCAAATAATGTATTCTAGACTTATGTACCCAAGTGTGATGGTGTATGCATAGAAACTCATCATATTGGTTCTCATTAAAAAAAATTCTTCACTTTCATTATGAATCTTAATTATCTGATTCAAAGTATCCAACTATATAATAGTTGTAGTGTGATCAAATCTTTATCACCAAGACACATCTTAATTTTCACTCTTCTTTTTTTTTTTCCTATATATACAACCACTTCTTTTGTATTCATAAGGAATTAAATACGATAATAAAGGATTTATAATACACACACATCTTGTACAACCAAATGAGTTAGACTTCCTTGATTTACAAGACAACCATTTATTTATTTATGCATGAAGATTTCATTTAAATTAATATCAATGCACACAATGTTTAATTAAAGGCTTTTGTTAATTAATGTTCTAAGGGTCTTTTTATTTTTTATCTTGATTCAAAAATTACCAGTGTCTCACAACCTATTGGAAGTTTTGTTTATCAAGAAATGGCTAGGCCAAAATACCTCTGCACTTTTTTTACCCAGCCAAACAAAACTCTAGTTGGGTTGAACCACCTTGGAGCTAAAAGCCTATTCTGGCACTTTTTTGGGCAAACTGAAAGAACTTTAACCAAGCTAAAAAAATGTTGTAGCTAAAAGCCAATTTTGTCACACTCTGATCCAACCAAACCAAACTTTGGCTAGGTCAAAATACTCTACAGTTGAAAGCTCCATACTATCATGTGTGGCCTAGGTCGATTTTTCCATTTGGGGGTCGATTTTAAATTATTATAAAAAATGGGATAAGTCATGACAGGTGTTACGACTTTTTTTTTTTTACTTTTTTTACGACTTCGATTTAATTTTTTATTTTATTTACAACTTCAAAGTCGAACAAGCTTTTTTTTTACGACTTTGAAGTTGTATTTTTTTATTTTTTATACCTATAAATATTTTTGTTTTTGCATTTTTTATTTACTTTTATTTTCTTTTGTTTTGTTTTTAATTTTCTTTTAAATGTAAATAATTTTATTTATTTAATTATTAAATAAATGTTTTAAATTTTACTTGTTATTAAAAAAATATTTTTAATTTTGTATATTTAACATAATTATAATAATTATCCATACAAACAAGTGGACAACCAATGTAATTTTCACTTTTTATGTTTCTCTTTAATTTGTGTTGTTCATTTTATATTCATGTATTCAGTTCTTTTTAATTTAACAACTACTTTTATTACTAAATTGTTAGATGTTGTTAATAATAAATTCTTTTATACAAACTAAATAATATTATTTCATAAATTGTTATATGTTTTTATTTAACATCTTGTTATTAAAGTCTTTTGTTGCATTTGTTGAAAGGCAATTTGATACAAAAGTAAAAATGATTCGCTCAGATAATGGTTTAGAGTTCATCATGAAACAATTTTATAATGAATCTGGTATCATAGATCAAACTTCTTGTGTTGAAACTCCCCAACAGAATGTGATTGTCGAATGAAAACATTAACATTTACTTAATGTCACTAGATCTCTACTCTGTTAGTCTAACTCGCCTCTTGTCTTTTGGTCCTATGCTCTTATTCATTCCGCTACTCGTATAAACTGTATGCTTACTCCCTTCCTTGACAACAAAGCTCCTTATGAGGAACTCTATGGACATCCCTATGACATTACCATTATAAGAGTCTTTGGTTGTCTTTGTTTCCCTAGCACACTTTCTGCAAATAGGAAGAAGCTTGATCTTAGGGCTGCAATTTTTGTTTTTCTAGGCTTCAAGTCATATACAAAAGGTTATGTCACTTTTGATCTTTTATGAAGATTGTTTTCCTTTAAATGTTTAGGATTCTCATGATTCCATTATTGTTTTGCCTATACCAATTTCTTCTTTTCATGATGACATTGAAGTTTCTACCTCCCCTTTTTCCATATTACCATTTGTCTCACCTGATTCATTTCCTACAGCCTCTATACCCACATAAATACCACAAACTCTTAGAAGATCAGAAAGAAAAATTCAAAGACCAGGCAAATATAAAGATTTTCATGTTAGTTATTTACCATCAATTGTTGCCAGTCACTCTACAGGTAGTTTTTATCCCTTAAGCTCTGTACTTTCTTATAGCTAATTATCTCCATCTTATCATAGTGTAATTTTATCTGTCACTCAACAAGTTGAACCTAAGTCATACACTGAGGCATCCAAAGATACTAATTGATTCAAGCCATGAATGTTGAGATTCAGGCATTAGAAGCCAATCATACATGGATACTTACTAATCTTCCCCCACATAAGACTCCCATTGGTTGTAAGTAGATCTATAAAATCAAACATAAATCAAATGGTTCAATAGAAAGATACAAGGCAAAATTAGTTGCCAAGGGATACACTCAAGTGAAGGGTAAGGACTATCTAGACACTTTTTCTCCAATGGCTAAATTGACTACAGTCAGACTATTACTTGCTTTAGCTGTTATTAGTAAATGGAACTTAAGGCAGATGGATGTAAACTATGCGTTCTTACATGGAGATTTAAATGAAGAAGTTTACATGGTGATTCCTCAAGGTATGAATCCAAAAAAGCTAGGTTTAGTGTGCAGAATTCAAAGGTCTTTGTATAGGTTGAAACAGGCCAGTAGGAAATGGTATGTCAGGTTGTCCTCTTTTCTGATATCTCACGGTTACAAACAATGTGCTTCTAACTATTCTTTATTTATAAAACATCAACACAATTCTATCACTACTTTGCTAGTTTATGTGGATGATATAGTCTTATCTAGAAACAATTTTACTGAGATTCAGAATATTACACACCTATTGGATAATGCTTTCAAAGGATTTGGGTGATCTAAGGTTCTTTCTACGCCTTGAAGTGGATCGTACTTCTACTGGTATCAATCTTTGCCAGAGAAAGTATGCATTAGATATTCTTACTGATACTGGCATGTTGGGTTCTAAACCAGTATCCACTCCCTCTGATTAGACTACCAGATTGCATTAACATTTTGGTTCTCCTTTCTCAACTGAATATGCCTCTTCTTACAAGAGATTGATAGGTAGATTAATCTACTTAACAAACACAAGGCCTGATATAACATTTGTTGTTCAACATTTAAGTCAGTTTGTGGCTCAGCCAACTTTGGCTCATCAGCAAGCTGCTTCCCGAATTCTAAGATACATCAAAAGGTCTTCAGATGCACACATTTTCTTTTCAACAAATAGTTCTATCCAATTGAAAGGCTTTAGTAATTCAGACTAGGCTGACTTCATTGACACTATAAGATCTATTATAGTATTCACTGTTTATTTTGTTCTTCTTTAGTTTCATGGAAATCTAATAAGTGAGCTACTATTTTTAGAAGCTTTTCAGAAGCTGCATACAAAGCTCTAGCCAGTGCCACTTGCGAGCTGCGGTGGCTAAACTTTCTATTAGAAGAATTGAAAGTTGTTATTTTGTACTATGATAGCAAGTCAACTTTACATATTGCTACAAATCTTGTGTTTCATGAAAGGACCCAACATATCAAAATTGATTGTCATATCGTTCGAGAGAAGATCTTTGTTGGGCTTGTCAAATTGCTTCCAATAACTTCTGCCAATCAACTTGCAGATATACACACCAAAGAACTCATGCCTAGTGTTTTTCAGTTCTTATACTCCAAGCTAGGAATGTCCAACATCCATTCCTAGCTTGAGGGGGGGATCTTAGCATAGTTAGATGCTTAGTTTAGCTTGATCATGGTTAATGGTTAGAACTATAGTTAGCTAGTTAGTTGTTATTTAGTTAGTTAAAAGTTAGTTATTCCAAGTAACTTGTGTATATATTGATGCCATAACAACATGTAACCAATTAATATTTACACTTCAATAACATGTCAAGCTTTCCAAGCTTGCATTTCTCTCCCATGGCTGATATCAAATCTATGAATGAAATATCTTTGTCCTCAAAAATTGTATTTGTGCTTGCATTAGTGCATGCATCTACTGCTTCAAAAGTGTATACTTTTTTGCTTGTGCCTCCGTCCGCATTTGCACCTTCATTTGTATGTTCACTTGCACCTTTAATTGTGTCTGCATATGTTGCACTTGGGCCTGTAGTTGTGTCTAAAATTGCATTCCAAATTATGTCTATAGATGCAACTATGTTTACATCTTCTCTTGCATTTGAGTCATTTGTGTAGTTATTTATTCTAGTGATGCCTTTTGTTGGAGGTGCAGTAGGATTTGAATTTGTGGAAGAGAGACCTACAACTATAGAAGATGAATCATGTTTAGCAATTGCAAGATCGAAGCTATGATTGATGTTTTGGATTCTACCTTTCTTATTTTCATTTCAAATCTTTAACCAAACATCAAAGTCAACTAAAGGATGATTCAATGTATTTCCCATATTTTTCTACCATAGCATTTTCATATGATTCTTACAACAAATCCATAATTTAGTAATATAGCAACAGATTAACAAAGTTTAATCTTACATTTAAAATATATACTTACCATGAATAATTTTGATTTGTTTAGAGACATATTGATCATCTTATCTTTTAAATATGAACTATTTGTTGTACAATATTCACCATAAAGAACAAGACCATTACACTTTTCCTCCTAGACATTATGTCTAATTTTTATTCTGTAAATTATGTATTGAGTAGAGATCCTCACATCAAAATTTAAGATCAAATTAAATTTAAGTTCAAACAAAAAATAAAAATATGTGATGTGTAGATACAGTTACAAATAATGAAGAATTGTTTTACTATATAAGGTTGGAAGTTATTCTATCTTTCATCATTGACCCATTTTGGCCTAATATAATAATTTCTCGTTTCTAACTATAAGACTTTTTTAACTAATTCACACCCTTTAATAAAGTTTATTGATATAGTTAGTAACATTAAATTTGTCAACAATTTATATTATTTTACTAAAATTGGACATAAAATTATTGAGCATCATAATCTCTTTTTTGAACTTAATTACTTTTTCACCTAATTAAATAATGTATGTTAGTTTTCTTATTCAATCTTATAAGAGAGATAATCTATTTATTTTTAGTGCATAACGTTTATTATAAAGTGATTAAGGACATTAGGGTTGAAAAATAATTAATGCAAAAGATAACTTATAAAGAGTCTTATAAAAATGAATAAATAAAATTAAAGAGTCATATAGTTAGATAAGAAGAAAATATGTTAGGGATCGGGAAAACCACAATTTGGCAAGCAAATGTTTTCAGGTAAAAATACGTAGAATAAATATGTCTCAACATTATCAAAACTAGCAACAAACTATGAACATATCAGAGTATAGCACAAGGGAATATCATAGTAACATAGCAGCATACTAGCAATACTATAAAACTAACAAAATTCAAAGAACCAAAATAAAGCAGAGTATAGCCCACAAAACCGACAGATGGGTTGTGCCTTCTTAATTCTTACATTGTGAGTTTAGGAATGTTTTGAGTTTACAAAATTAGAAATTTAGATCAAGGGTGCAACTCATAAAAGGAAGGTAGTATAAGACAAATAATTATATCTTTGATTTTATTTTTGTATTGTTTACTAGGTCAACTTGATTAGACTAAATGAACTAGGTGGAAAAAGACTTATTCTTATTTAAATTATTTTTTTAAAACTTTAGCCTAACTCTATTTGTGGGTTAATTGGATTGATCCATTCGATCAAGTCAATTTTTTCATCTCTAATCCTATCAATCTAAAAATATCCAAAAGGAACTAGATATCGTATACAAATGAAAATCCAATCCAAATCCTTAAAACACCCCAATTGGGATATTAAATTTGGAGTACAAACTAAATTTAATTAGGTCTCTTTAGTCAATTTCAATTTGGACTTATCTCTTAAATTAAAACACTTCTAAGCAATATGTAAAATATAACAAGATAATAATTAATAGTAATAAAAATTAACATTATATATATATATATATATATATATATATATATATATATAACTACTTCGTATGTTATATATTTGATGTTTTTATAATATTGAGTTCATTGAAATTATAGTTTTATGATGGATTTACGAGGAATTAGTTCCCTCGATAAACTATTTTTTTCTTTTTCTATGATGTTTTTGTGATGAATTTATGAGGGAATTATTTTCCACCTTTAATGACCTTGTGGGCCACTAATTTGCAACAAAACTTTTGTCTCGTAACTTAGAAAAATTTATAAATTTTATGAAGCCATCTCTTGCAAAACAATTAACCAAATCAGCCCAGGATTAGTGAGGTTTCAACTCTTCCTCTCTAATCTTGCAAGCGAAGTTTTGTCCTCGCTAATCCGCTGCTATTTAGTGGGGGAGTAGCAATAGAACTTTTTCATTGCTAATTTTTGTCACTAATTCTGATTTTCTTAGGGTGTATAAAGTTATATAAAAAAAATTGTTATTAGATGGCAATGTAAAATTAATGTCACCAGTAAAATTATGTAAAATTATGTGTTGTTTTTGTTGATGTCATAATATATTGAGAGAAAAATAAAAATCAGGAGATTCTAAAAACATATGAAACAGGGAGAGAGAAGGATTTTATGTTTATCTATTATCACATATGTTAAATTATTATAATGGATCTTTTACTTTGTTTAAATTTACATTAGAAAACTTCGCTTGATCCGACCAAATCCTAAAAACCAAAAGATCAAATTCAGACATGATATGCAATATATGTGGATCTTCTTCAACCTTATCTTGTGAAAAAATATTCAAGCAGAAGAAGCAACTCAAAGAATTCCCATATCTACCGATGATTTTCCATTCAAGAAAATCTTCTATGTGGATACAATCATATAATTAACATCTTGCGTCACTTTTCGAGTACTATCACCTATGTAATCAACTAAAAGCTAGCTAAAACATTTAATTATTGGCTTCATGCACTTTAGTGAGAATCCAACTCAACATAAATATCAAGTAAATTTTAGTGGGTTGTGTCGTGGATTTAACTCCGTCTAGTAAGCGTTGAGTTGATGATGGAAGAATTCACATACTATTCATCAAAAAATCCCATCTAAAAAACATAATTTTAAACTTCATTTCAGTAAAGCTCAAATTAAGTTTAGCGGATAATTGTCAAAGTTTCTTAATAAGAAATTGTTTTCTAGAAACACTAGGCATGCCAGAACATCGTCACTCTATCCATGTTAAACAATTTAAGCCGAAAGACAAATTAGTTTAATTTAAATACTCTTAACGTGACCCCACAACATCCTAAAACCTTGATCATAATCTATATTGAAAAGACACCCAAAAGGAACAAAACATTATATATTTACATATCATATCATATTGTTAACAGCACAAGGAATCATATGTGATCCTTTTTCAACTTTTATTTTACATTAATACTTCTTTTAGTGCACATACACGCTAGGTGTTAAACTACTTGTTTTAGTAGAACTGGTATACATGTAGTCTTCCTTTTGAAACCGTTTAAAGTTTTAATTAGCATAAAATTGGATTGATCATATTTGCTTGTATATATGTCAGAGTTTTTACTTTAGTTCCACACTAATAATAATTACGGATTACTTGTAGAATCTACCAGATTTAGTTATGTAATTAATTAAATAAAAGGTAGCGGGGGAGATATAATGGGGTTATGCGCTCAAGGTTTCTTTCTTTTTCTTTTTTTAAAATACTGTAGTATTTTTTTTAATTATTGTTTTCTTTTTTCATTTTGTTTTATTGTATTTATGCTATTAAACATTTAGAAAATGGCACAAGATCGACGATGAATGTAAATGGCCTGTATGAAATTCCAGTGCACAGTTGCAATTCGTGTGCAAAAATTGACTGCCCATGAAAAATTACTTTTAATCTAAATTATAATTTTGATTTTTTTAATTCATGATTTTAATCTTTCTAAATTTTAATTTTAATATTTGGTCCTTCTAATCTAATAAATTAATAATTTTGATCATCCTGATAGATTATTAATAAATAATTCTTATTAATTGAGTTATTAAATTAATCAAAATAATTAATTATTAAAAAATTAAATAAAAATTATTAATCATAACTTTTCATAATATTTTGCTCCTCTTATCCCTAATTAAATACCTCTTCTATCTCTATTATTACACATGACTATAATTTTTATTTAATTTATAATTAATTTAATATCTCTAATAATCACAATTATTAATTAATAATCTATGATGCGACCAAAATTATTAATTTATAAAACCAAAAAAAGTAAATGTTACACTTAAAAATTAAAAAAACCAAAATTATAGATCAAAATTACAATTTAACCTTAATTTTAATTGAGATTTCACTCACGAAGTTACATTTAGAGTTTACAAGTGTATATCTATATTATATAGTATTTCATTAAAAAAAACTAATATATAATAATCCTCATCGCCCTTCTCCTTGAGTTAATTTACAGAGAGTATGATTCGTGAGCTTCTAGAGTTCTGCAAGGAAATTAAAATTAGTTTATCCTTGACAAAATTAAATGGCAAGTTAATTGAAGTTGGAAAGTAAATTTTAAAAATTATATTTTGAATTAAATTTTAAAATTAACTTAAAATTTCAATTATAAAATTGCATAACCAATTTATAATTAAGTTGAAAAAAATACATATTATTTGTTGAAAATGTATATTAAAAAACTTAATATAATACAAATGTAAACAATATCATAATCACATTTATCCCTTGGTCAGGTGAAATTAGACTCAATCCTTTGAGTAAGGTTCAAGTCTCGTAGTTAGGAGAGAAAAAAAATATATAATTGATAAATAAAGTTTTTTAATGGTATGTAACTGAATTTCTCAATAGAGATAATTTTTTTAAGTCAGTAAATATTTTATATGAATAACGTAGTGATAACAAAAAAAAATTCATAATCACGTTTATCTCTACTTTTAAACAACTACTGTTGTTAATGTATGCCTACCTCTTGAATCTTAATTTTCTCTATTTTTATTTTATCATATATTTGAGGTATGAAGAATGTTAGTGAGTCTTTTTGACACTATTTCTAATGTATTCTTTATGAATGATTGAAATTTATTAAAATTATTATATTTGGTGTGTCTTACTTTTAAATAAGTAAAAAGTTTAATTAAATAAGGAGTGAGACCTATCAAATTTGATAATTTAATAAATTTTAGTTGATAAAAAAGTGTTGAAAAGATTTGATAATTTTTAATAAATTTTAGTTGATAAAAAAGTGTTGAAAAGAAAATATATATAGTGATAGTGTTGCTAGAAAAAGATATTTTGAGGCGTAACTCTTTAAGAATTTTGCAAAAATCTCAACAATGAAAAATAATTTATTTTATAACACAAAAATAAAATAAAAGCACAACTCAATAAATATGACTCGTTGAGTTAGAAATTACACATTATCATGCAGTTACCTTATAAACAGAAACAGCAGAAGATCCAATATCACTTTTGAAACATTACCTTACCTCTTTTTATTTTAACAGAACATTATCTTACCTTAAGGCATAGACGCATAGTATATATTATAATAGGCACTTAGGATTTTTTAGGGGATTTCTTTTGTAAACGTGAGAAAAAAAGGTTAAAAGGATTGCAACAACAATAAAAATAACAGATCAGTGCCATAAAAAGAAGAAAGACAAAACAGAGAAAACTTTTTAATTTCACAAACTACGTACAGAATAAAATACACATCTTGCAGCAGATAGGAAAACAAACACTTAATAAATTGATTGTTTATTATATAACAAGAAAAGAAAAAAGAAAAAAAGGTTAACACTCTCTTGTCACTGCATGACAGATCTTGGATTTATATAAATTAATTAATTAATTGTTTATTATAGCATGAAAGACTTGAAGCGTCTAGGCTCCAGCATTCCACCAGCAGCATCTTGCCATAAATATGATCATTGATCACAAGACAACACCTGTCACCTTAGATGACGTCCAAGGCATGATAGCCTTAATATTTAAAGATCACACAATAATCAAAATGGTATCCAACAATATTATAATTTAATGAAATTTTAGAGATTATAGTCTCCTTGAGAAGTAAGCAAATCCAACAGCTGGGGAAAGACCATTAGTCCTCCTGTAAGTTTTAGTTTTTAAAAATGCCCTCCATTATATTTTATGTGTCGTCCTTTGGATTATGCCTCTTGTAGTTGTGTCCAGGTGGAATGCCCTAATTTAAAGGTGTCCTCAGGCAACCACATTTTTCTTTCTCTTGTCTCATTTTGGTATCAACCTTAATAAATATAATCTATTTTATTTAATTAGAACTTTAGTCTTGTCACCTAATAGCATAACACGTTATTCCATTATTGATTGATCTCTCAATCTTCTAATCCCTTCATTGGCACAAAATTTTCCTGGGAAGAAAATGGATTTTGCTCAGAAGTGCGAGACAATCACAAGGGCACAAGACCAACATTAAGTATTAACCAAATGTAAATAATATAGAGAGGGTAAAGGTATTTTGGTCAATTCACACTTGACGGACAAGCATGCAACATTTTTAGTGTCACTTAGTCCCTTTGGTTTATTTATTTATATATATTCTTAAAAAAGTGTTACCCGTAGTACCTTAACAGTAAAATGGATAGAGATCATAAGATGTTAAGAAAGTGACCTTTGATTGACCGATAGAATCAAGTGGGGGAGCAAAACTGCAGGTATAAATATGCAACACTAGACCCAAAATATGCAACAAACACTAGACTAAAAGCAGTGTCACAGAAATTGGAAGAAAATATCTTATTCAAGCACAAAACTTGAAGCCTTATTCCATGTATTGGGGGGAAGTTATGGCTGGCCATGTTGGTAGAGGTGTCTTAGAGGAGGAGGTATGGAGGAAGGGACCTTGGACTGCTGAAGAGGACAGGTTGCTTGTTGAGTATGTTAGGTTGCATTGTGAAGGCAGATGGAACTCTGTTGCTAGGCTTGCAGGTAACAATCACCAAATTTTTTCATTGTTTTCTTTCTTAATATATATATATATATGATTGGATTTCACATAAATAAGTTACTATCTAACTATAAAAGAAGAAAAAACAAGTGAAATTGTTTTCAACTTCAACTCTTCATGGTGGCCACATTAATTCATGTGTAGCTTAAGTTTTTTATTTGAAAAATTATACTATGATCTGATATGTGTGTATGGTCTCAGTCAATCTTTTCGTGATACGTAATTGAATTTTTCAATTCACAAGAAAGAGATAATAAAACTCAATTAGGTATTACTTGGAGATTAATTAGAACCATTATAATCTCAGACCATATAAAAATTTCTCATGGCCTGGAGGGTCTTTCACTCTTTCCTTTATGGCTTTTTTCTTCCTATATTAATCATATTTTTTTCTTAATATTAAGTGATTATATGTATTATTGTGATTAGTTTTATAGTAAAGTGATTATGTATCAAAGTGATTAATTATGTATCATTGTTGTTGTCCATTAACAGGATTGAAAAGAAATGGGAAGAGCTGCAGATTGAGATGGGTGAATTATCTGAGACCTGATCTCAAGAGGGGACAGATAACACCACAAGAAGAGAGCATAATTCTAGAGTTGCATGCAAGGTGGGGAAACAGGTAAAATTTATTTTCTCATTCTCTTGAATTTGCATGTTTCCATAAATGGCAACATACTTATTCCAAGGCCTTGATTGCTAAACCAAAAACTTCAGGTGGTCAACAATTGCAAGGAGCTTGCCAGGGAGAACTGACAATGAGATAAAAAATTATTGGAGGACTCATTTCAAGAAAAAGGCAAAAAGTCCCTCTGATGCAGCAGAGAAGGCTAGAAATAGACTCATGAGGAAGCAGCAATTTCACCAGCAACAACAACAACAACAACAGTTGCAGCAGCAGCATCGGGCACAACAACAACAAATGCAATTCAACTTTGACATGAAAGGCATCATGGCCATGCTTGAGGACGACATCCATAGAACACCTTATAAATCTCAATCAAGACAAGAAATGATCAACATGCACCAAAACACCACAGAAGAGCAAGGATACTTGTACTCTATGCTCAATGACAACTCTTCTGCTTCTTCTGCACCAGAGACCTCTGCAGAAGAAGTTTTGTGGGATGGTCTGTGGAACATAGATGATGTTCATGGCAATTTCAGTGTGGCTAGTGCAGCAAGCAGATTTGGTCTATACAATTTAGTTGCTCCCTTCTGTTAATGTTTTTTTGGTTAAGCAAAGTAGTCCTAGGTAGCTAATCTAAGTCATACTTTCATCATAAGGCTCCAAAAGCCAGGAGCTTTGAAGTTTGGATTAGTTATTATTGCATAAAGTGTGTACTAGAGGTAGTAAATGATTTTATATGAAGGAAACATATATACTTTGTAACCTGTCAATAAAGTCTCATTTTTGCTTATATAAACTAAATTGAATTTTGCTTTTTTGCTTTGGTCATTGTTTTGGATATCTTGGAAAAATAATAAAGAAACAGGAAGAAATAAGAAGTTGAAAAACGGGACTATCCCTTTGCATTTATCCCAAAAGTTTAATTGAGCTGTCAAGTAACCCCACATGAATAATTTTATATTAAGTTTTTTCTTAAATACATTTTTAGTAGTGTTTGTAATTTAATGGTTTATTTTTATTTTTCATCTTTGTAAAAATAAATTAATCTTTACAAATTATGTTTGATTTGTTTTTAGTTTTTAAAACATTTTAGATGATATTTTTTTCACCATTCAAAGAATTGTATAAAGTGTCTTCAGGACTAAAAATAAAATAACTATAATTTACAAAGATTAAAATTAAAAAAATAATTTTATAAAGAAAAAAAATAAAATAAAAAACGTTTAAATACAAGAACTAAAAATATATTTAAATATATTTTAAATAAATCTTCTCTTTATATCTTAAAAATAATATAAGTGTCACATCTTATTTAATAATTTTTTTAAATGTATTTTTAATACTTCTATCAAAGAGATTTTTTTTTATTAACAAAAATCAAATTTGACAACAAATCGTGTACATTATTCAAGCAAGCGAGGTAAACTTGATTCTGTAATAAGAGAATTATGAATAGGTGGTGCACCTATCATATGTCGAAATTCAACTTTTTGTTAAAAAACATGGGAGGAGGATCTAAAATTTATTCTTTTTATTAAAAGAATACCAAGCAAAGAAGTGACAGATTTGTAAATCATTCGATCGATCACAAAGGTTCTAATTAATGATATGTCAAACCATTTTGGGATAAAAGCGTATCATGCTAAGGGAAGGCAGGAGTAATTTTATATTTCATCTCTAACACTTGCCAGAATCTTAACAATGATTCTCAGCATTTTTTGCTTTTCTTACATTTGTCAGAAATTAAACAAAGTCCAACCAAATGATATAAAAATTATACTAAAATTCCGTAAAGCACTTATAAAGAACTAACGAAGTAACCGATGTTTGATTTGGATGGGAAAGATATGAAATTAAAATCAAAGCATGACATTAGAGCATAAAGAAATCCCTTTAAGCATAGATTATGGGACACTTTTCGTGTTAGTACAACTCAATACATCTTTGTCGTCATATTCTTTGTTTTTTTAATCCACACATAGTAATACAAATGCTTTCTTATTTCTTTTTACATTGTTTCAAATTAATCAAGTGAATTTAGGCTTGAACTAAGACAGAACTAGATTCTTGAAACGTCACATATCTCACACAATATCTGTTTAATTTCACAAATCATCTATGTACGACGTGTTTATTATGCTCTGAGAACTTATCAGCTGAAGTATCATGGATTCCAATATTCTGTGATAACTATATTTTAATTACTTTTATTCAATGATGGTTTTCTGAATCTGACATTTATTTAAGAAGGAATACAAACCCTCCCCACTTTCCCGGTTAATAAATTCTCACTTAGTAAAATCCTAATTAGACCAGGTCTATTAATTTTACTGTTAAACATAGTATGAGTCCCTGTATTTTAAAAACAATGATTTTCGTTTAGGTATTTCTAATAATTGACCAAGTTCTCTTATATAATTATTCTAATGAGAAATTTCCTATAAATTAACTTATACATAAATTAAAATTATTTGAACTCGTTTTTTTTTCTTTTAAAATTTTTTCTACGTAAACTTACCCAAACAAGACTTAGGCATGTTAATTCTCACCCCCACCCAACATAAAATGAATGAATTAGCTTGTTGGCCATAAAAGAATATGATTATTAAACAAAACAATTAAGATATATAAACTCAGCATTCAAAAATAGATACATTTGCTCTTCCTCAGACAACCTGAACGTGAAACACTTGCACTTCTCCCCCGGTTGAGTGCCCCCAGTTCGGCGTTCAATGAGATTGCGAAATCCAATTCGCATTCCTAAAACCTGTTTTACGGTTCATATATAGAGAGAGATAATCCGTTAATTAGAAATTTTAATTTCACAATAATTATTGATATATGTAAATTTCATTAGAGTCATCAGATTCACACTAGACTTTGATTTAATTCACTCTAATATAACATTATAGTAATTTAAATTTTATCATTGGAGAAATGATTTGTTAAAAGAAATAATTTATATATTATAATAATTTAGAAGTTATAATAATTTGGATTATTAGAAGTAATGATTTTATAAGTATGTGAATAAATTGTAAATGTTTTATTTTATATATTGTAATTAATATTTTATGAAATAAATTGTTGTTTATATAAATAATATCTATCTATATACTATATGTAAACTTTACTTAAATCTTTGAGAATTAATTCAATTACGTAACTTTTATTGGACCAAAATTTTTACTTCTCAATAGTGATTGATCTAATTCAATTACGTAACTTTTATTGTAACATGGTTGAAAGATCAAAACTTTAATTTCACAGTAGTCGTTGATTTATTTATCTAACAGTAGTAGTTGATTTGTTTATCTAACATTAATGGAGGATTATTAATTTTTAAACTAATGATTTAATATTGTTATAATTGTTATCTTTTGTATGTTTATTAAATAGGAATAGATAAAACTAATAAAATAAAATTATTAAATTAAAAAATAATTTTTAAAAATATAGAGTAAATTAAATTCCATTTATTATTAAAATACACATACCTATAGATTATCTATGTCTATATCTATTTATCTCTCTAGAGAGAGAGAGAGTAAACTGAAATTATGTTCATGAACAATAATGATTAAAAATAAGAATTTTATAATTAAAATAATATTTTATTATTTTTTACCAAGTAATAATTTTTTATTATTACTGATGATGAGTATATGAAAATATTTTCATAAATGATTTTATAATTATATAATTAAATTTCAAATAATCCATAACTTATTTTTTTGATGACAAATAATTCATAATTAGAGCTACATATTTTAATATATATATATATATATATATATAAAATAAGATTTTACATTTGATATATGAGACCAAAATTACACTAAATAATTTATTACCTAATCAGATTTAATATATTTAATTATATTAAATTACTATTTAATTATATTAAAGTTAAGAATGAAACTGCTTTTAAATTCAATATTATTCATAACTATTAATTGATATTAATACTATTTTTGAGTTTTAAACCGTTGGCCATTAGATTTGTGAATTTTATTCTATATATAAAACTTCAGCTAAATGCTACAACAGCAAGCATTTTAGTCTTTTCTATATATTCTTATTCCAATAATATATTATTTCTCTCTCTATTTTAGTTATCATTAACATTTTATTATTGTTTCCGTTTTCTTCTATTCACCGATCGAGCATATACTGAGCCTCAACTCTCAATTTTAGGTTTAATTTTCTCAAGAGCTTAATGCACTCTAAATGTATTCCGAATTATTGCTAATGCATTTGTATTGTTGTACCGCATATAGTTTGTTTCGTTGAGTGAATCTCAATTTCAAGCTCTTTTTTCTCAAGAGCTAAACTAAAGTTTGAGTGCGAGTGGGAAACGAGGAATCTGCTTTTGTTTGTAGCAATACTAAAGTCCACAACAATATATTCACCCAAAAAAAAAAAGAGCGCAACAAGACGACTTAATTGTACGTTGACTATTATGTTTTTAAAAAAAATATTATATTGAATTAAGTTTTATAAGGAGTTTGTTTGTTGCTGATAAAATAATAACCAAGTTTGATGTCATAACAAACTTTCATTTTTTTCCTACTTTTTTTATATAGATAACATGTATTAAACTTGATCTTAGATGTAGAGATTGAAAGCAATGTTATCAAAATCATGTGTTAAATTGATTGATCCCACAATCCTGTAATTTTTATCCTCTATCATGTCCTGCAACATCGTGTGTTAGTTTGAACAAAGGCATGATCCTACAACTTTTATCCTTCATCATGTCAAAAGAAATAATAAACTTGTACCGTATCACAGTCTTCCTCTTACGTAATTGCATTTTACCACCATTCATGTCATGTCGTTTCATTTTGAAACTCATTCAGTTGACTCTATCCGGTTCAAAAATCTAATCAGATTTTCAATAATTTTGGTTTTCAATCGCATGCAACTCCTTTTTTTGTTTGCTTATTTTCATGAGAGAGTAACAATAAACTACCTCTCCAACGCATATAATGAAAATATAATAATAAATAAATATGATCATTGATATTTCAGAGAATATCAATTTATTCATTAAACTAAAAAATATTTTAATATTTGATAGAATATCAATATATATTTTGTATTGTATGAATTTATATTTGATTGGGTGTAAAGTATGTTAGTTTATTGAATTATACTTAAAGTTTGTTATTTTGATTTGTTTTAGTGTTGAAATATTTAGTTATGATTTTATATGTAGGAATATCAATATATTTTTTTTATATTGAGTAAACTCTTGTGAATTTATGGGACCTTCATGAGTTTATCTAGAATTGTGAGTTTGACAATCTTGATTGTATCTACGTATTCATCAACTTAAGGCACCAAGCAGTGTTATTAAGTAGCAGCCATGGCGGAATGGCATCGAGGAATTTTGAAAAAACGCCACCAAATAGAAGTGGCGTTGCGGGTTGCGTATGACGACGCCATGGCGGAATTGCGAAAATGGCATAATAGCGCCTTTTTCTGTTTTTTGGGCGATAGGTGTTGGGCTGACCCAACCCAACCCTATCCAATATTCTATTGCAAAAGTGCAGCCCACAATAGCAAGCACCCACAAAATAGAGCACGAACAGAAAAGTCTCCTGCATGACCAGCAGCACAACGACGATGAATGGCAGCCACGGCGAAGGTGATGCACACAACACCCACACCCGCACTTGACCAACAGCACAACGACGATGAACGATAGCGACGCACGCGAGGACAACACATAAGCCATGACGCACAGTACCGACGAATAGCGACGTCGACGGCGAACGACAGCTTCAGTGGTGCATTTCTTTTGTTGTTTTTTTTTTTGTTTGACACCTGTTTTTGATGTTTGGAGCTTTTTTTCTTTTTCTATTTGACACCCTTTTTATTTTTGACACCCATTTTTGTTTTTTGACACCACTTGATTATTATATGAACTCATGAAACTTTTTAATTTTTTTAGTTTATTTTAATTCAATCCATTGTTTTTTCAATTTGAATAAGTTTATTTGATGTTGATACTTGGTTATTTATAATTATATATATGTATATATATTATTTTTTGTCCGCCATTTTTTTGCTACGTCATCTACCATATTTTTATGGCAGATTTTTGCTTTCCGCTATAAATCGCCATCCGCCATTAATAACATTGGCACCAAGTAATTAGGCTAGCTCAAGTTTGTGTATGTCTATTGCTTATGATGCATATGAATCTTAATATGTTCTAAAGTGTAACTGGAAAACAACGTTTCACTTAATATGAATCTTAATATGTTCTAAAGTGTAACTGGAAAACAAATTTAGTAATTTTTGTGTGTTTTGTCATGGTGGTTAAATTTGATAGCCAAATGACGAAGTTGATTAATATGATTTAACAAATTTTGTATTGTTAATTTTGCACAATATTCTTCTTGAGTGTACTTGTAGTCTCGATATGCTAATATGGTATGCCATTGCATAGATGCTATTCCACTCATGGTTTAGATGGGTTCCTTTTATACCATTCCAGTAGTGAGACTGAGCTCTACAATTGCGTCTCTCGGCAAACAAAACTGGGCCTTTTGAAAATCCACATTTTGGCGGAGTAAGGTTTCTCGTTTGTATCTGCATTTTTTTGTTTTCTGTTGAAAAGCTTGAAAACCAAAACGAGAAATAGAAGTATCTTGTTCCCAAAACTTAAATTTTACTATAAGTATCTTATGCAATACGTAGTTTAATCTTACTGGAAACTGCAGAGAAAGAAAACATGCCCCTTTACTCCTTGCTAGAGCGCAAACAGTCAATGTTCCAGCTGCAAGATTAATTTTAAATCTTCCTATATCACCTTTTTACCAATTCATCTACTTGTTAAATATAGAATAAATTTTACAGTTTCAAAACATTAAGTGTATTTTTCATTTAATATTTTATTTATAAAGTACAAAAAGATATGGTAATATTTTTTTAATTAAAGATAAGGAAAGTAGTTAAAGAAAGAAAAGTAAAAAGTTGTTATTAAGAAACCTGCACCCCATACATTATTCTTCCCCTAATTAATATAGTTTACATATTGGGTTGTTCATCAAATTTTAGTGATCCACCTTTTTGATGTATATGGAATCTCTTTTTCAGTTGCAAGAGGAAGCTAGGAAAATGAGCTAGAAGTTCTTAAAAATCTCAAAGATAATCTTTCATGATATATATATATATATATATATATATATATATATATATATATATATATATATATATATATATATATATATATATATATATATATATATATATATATAAAAGCTTGAATTATCATTATTAGTAAACTTTTTAATCAACTAATTTAATAGGTCAATTATATTATAAAATAATTAATGTCCTTATATATAACACTAAATTTTTTAATGTATATTTAATGTATATGTAAGTTTACGTAATATATTTTGTGATAATTAATTTTAATCTAATAATTATTTTTATTAAACTTGTGATTTTTATTTAAAAATATATTATTAGATCAAAATTAATTATAATAAAATCAAAAATAGAAATCTACTAAATGTAATAATTATAAAAAAACTATAACTAAGTTTATTAATTTTTTTAATCTTTTATAAAAATCTTGGGTGATACAGATTCACAATTCATATACGGATTATAAATCCATATATTTATTAATAGGGTTAATTTTGAAAAAATTTCAGAAATGTTGGGTGTAAAGATTTTTCTTCCGGAAGAAAATCCCATCAGTTGGGCTAAAATTGGCCATGGACTTTAAAAATACACAAAGACGAATTGTCCACTCCGTTTCAATTAAAATATAAAAAATAAAAAGAAATAATTGTAGGCAAATTTGAGTATTGGACTAAAATTGTAAAAAATTTAAAATTGAGGGAGTAAATATCTTTATTTTATAGTGGAATCCAAAATTGCAGATTAGGCATAAGAGGAAGATTAAATAGAAAGACCAAAGTGGTATTTTAGAAGGAACAAAATGCAAAATATACAAAAAAAAGAGGGGTATCAATAAACAAGGGTCGTACAAATAACAATTATCTAAATATGAGCTACAAAATAAATTGTGCCTAGCCCAACGTGTTTGAAAGGAGGAAAAGGGGTCAGTCAAACCCAATTGACAACTCCTTTCTTTTAGCATGTAGCTGACTCTTCCATCCATAGTTTCTCCTTGTGGTTTTTAGGTGTTTTGGGAGTTAATCCTTGTATATTTAGCAAAAAAAAAATAACGTAATAAAGGAAAAACAAAAATAAAAATTGTGAACTAAGCGTCATTTGAGCCCCATGATACACGAAACTGCTAGATGGAAAAAGGGAATTGCTATTGGCACAACAATCATTTCTATCGATACTACCAACCATAGCCAAATTATCTGCTTTACCCTTCGAATTTTTTCTTACATCCCAACCCTTCTCCCTTCCTCTTTCAGACCAGCCCCAACACTCCCCCCTTCCTAATTCTTCTTCTCTTCTCTCTTGTTAGACCTAATCCAAAACTAGGTTCATTTTTAAAATATATATATATATATATATATATATATATATATATATAACAGAATTATGATTTTGTTGTGCCAAAGGCACTGTGGGATCATGACACAACGGATTTCATGATTCCATTTTTTATTTTCAAAACCCCCAACGAAATTGTGATTTCACTATTGTATGGGTTTTGACACATAATAGAATTATGATTTTTTTGTTGTTTGAGTTTTATCTCACAATGGTACAACAAAATCATGATTCCATTTAATATAAATTATAAAGTCTGCTAATTGTTGTAAGGCATGCATATTGTGTTGTTAATCAAGTTGAGGTCCTTAAACATTTAAATATTTTGGCTGAAAGGCAAAAATAAACAACAAAATCATATTTTTGTTGTTTTTTCTACATACATTTTACAAAATGAAAAATGTTTATGTTGTGCAAGTTCACACATAAATGTGTTTCAACTTTGTACCATGTATGTGGAAAAAAAAGGAAAACATGATTTTGTTTCATAATTACATAGATCAACAATGAAATCATATTTCCCGTTGTATATATGAAGGTTAAAAAATAAAACAACAAAAATATGATTTCGTTTTATAAATATCCAAGTATGTAACATTATGGAATTTTTGTTGTGTTTTGTTTTTTCACCCTCATTTATGCAACGAAAACATGTTTTTATTATGTTTCCATCCAAGGGACAATTTAGAAATACAACAAAAACACACCCACGTAGATAGTGTCAATAAAAAAAGTGGTAGTGCCAATAACATCTCCCAAGCCCATGTGGCTTGATTTGCTCGGCCTTGTGGATGGTTCGTGGTGGTCGAAATTCGGGTTTCAGTCATCTTCGTTAAACCAATTATTTTGACACACCCCAAATATAACCCAAATATTTTTTATTTTAAGTTTTTGGGAACTGCTAGGCACACCCAATAGTTTTGTTGGTGCATCATAGGATATTTTTATTTATTTTTAAAAAAAATATAATTTTGAAATTAATTTAAAATTAATGATTCAAGCAGGAATTAAACTTGTAACTTTTGCATTATTAATGCAACATTTTAACCAACTTAACTAATAAATCAATTATGTTATAAATTAATTAATATCACTATATATAATACTAAAATTTATAATGTATATTGAATGCATATGTAAATTTACATAATAAATTTTGTGATAATTAATTTTTATCTAATAATTAATTTGTTTACATATATAAATTGTAAATAAAAATCACAGATTTAATAAAAATTTACATATGTAAAAAAACCCAAATTTATTTAATTATGAATTATTGTAATAAATATCTAAATACATCATTCAATTAAATATCATATTTGTTTATTTTTCAATCACTTGTAATAAACATACAAATACATCATTCAATTAAATATCAAATTTATTTTAATATTAATTACTGTAATAAACATCTAAATACAACATCCAATTAAATATAAAAAATAATAATTATCAAATTTTGTAAATAAAATAATGTATAAAAAATTATAATTTTAAAAAAATTCAAAACATGCGGATTGATAATCTGTATGTTTTGAATTTTTTTAATACCCATTTTTTCTTCTCCGGCGATGAAAAACTATTGAACTTCACTGTATGAACCATACGGATTGTCAATCCGTATGTTTTGAATTTTTTTTTAATTATAGTTTTTGTACATTATTTTATTTACAAATTTTGATAATTAAAAAATTTCGATATTTAATTTGATGTTGTATTTAGATGTTTATCACAATAATTAATAGTTAAATAAATTTGATATTTAATTGAATGATGTATTTGATTGTTTATTATACTGATTGAAAATTAAACAAATATGATATTTAATTGAATGATGTATTTAGATGTTTATTATAACAATTTATAATTAAATAAATTTGGTATTTTTTACATATGTAAATTTTTATTAAATCTATGATTTTTATTTACAATTTATATATGTAAACAAATTAATTATTAAATAAAAATTAATTATCATAAAATTTATTATGTAAATTTACATCTGCATTAAATATAAATTAGTAATTTTAGTATTATATATAACGACATTAATTAATCTATAACATAATTGGTCTATTAACTCAGTTAGTTAGTTAGAGTATTGTCTTAATAAGTTGAAAGTTGTAAGTTTGATTCTTGTTTGGACCATTAATTTTAAATTAATTCCAAAACTATATTTTTGAAAGAAAAAAAAAATTTATGGGCCTCATATGGATTGACAATCTTTATGAGGACACATGGAAGGGTAAAATCGACATTGGTGGGTGTACCAGCAAGTTTTTCTATTTTCTTTCCTGGATTTTTCAGATTTGGTTGGCCAATTTCAATTTTCTGACTAGGGCTGAAATAAATGTAGGCACTTGCTATTTACATCCTCCAAATTTTCTTAGTACACTCACATTTATACTACTTAATTTTATTTACGCATCATATTCTTTTTCCTTAAATCAGTACACCCCTTTCAAACCCCCTTAGAACCTCCCTTCATCTCTTCATACATCTAACTATCATGATATTTCATACTCACATATAATGATATAAAATTAGGAAAGAAATAAAGTTATGATGAAGATGAAATAAAATATCAGAAATAACATTTTAGAATAACATACACTTTATTCCATAAATATATTTCTGAAACTAAGATACATAGTTCTAGAGAATAAAGTAAAAAAGATGAAGTAGGATGATGTATAATTATTCAATGGAATATCAAATAATGCACAATTATTTAAGACGACTTGTGTTGTCTTTGTCTATCACACCTTTTTAGTGTATTCATCATTATTTGGGTCTTAAACGTCCTTGTTATATCTCAAGTATTTATATAAGTTTTGTTCTTTTACATTAACTATCAAATTAATTCTTATCCTCTTCCAAAAATATATTCTACATGATTTAAACCAGATCTCTCTTGCACAAAATCAACTATGTTGTCAAATGAGTTTACACTAGTTAAGTTTTGTCCAACACACTAAGTGATTTTGGATCCGTTCATTAATAAAAACATACCCCGCCCACACCCAAAAAGACAAATAGTCCTGAAATCAAATCAAAGATAAAAGTAAGGTTTAATTGATTTTGAGTTATTATAGTCTAATTTATGTGTAATTTTAATTCTTTCAATCTAATTACATTTTATAATTTTTATTTTTTGAAAAAAGATTAGATATTCTCAAACTCTGCGTCAGAATTAATGAAATCATAATAGAGATATGATGTGATACTAATTTGAATAAATTGATAACAAAAAGTATAAAATATTTAAATAAAATTTAATCTTGAAAATTAACACTTCTAAAAAAATTATTTGAATATTTTATGTATTTTTCCTTAATGCTACATTATAATTTCATTATATATTTTTTATTCATTATATAAAATTTAGGATGAGAAACTTAATTTCAGTAATTAAAAGATTATAAAAACTGAATTAATAGTGATAAAAATCATAGATAAAATATCAATCATTAATTATTTTCGTCAAGAGATTACTTATTTTATTCTTACTCATTTTAGAAATTCCAAATCTCTTTCCTTTTTTTTATTATACTCTCTATCTTGTTATACACAATTTCTATTAAGATATGTCAAATATTCTATTCGCTAGTATTAGGCAATCAAATATTATGTTAGCTGTAATTTAGGCTTTATTACAGCTGAGGTAATTTGTGCAGCTGTCATTCTTTTAATAGATGAGAAATTATGAGACCCTTGTATATACATATACTACACTATTCTATGAATAAAATACATTAGACTTATTCTTTAAACCTTTCTATATGGTATCAAGAGCCGAACACCGACATCCTCTCCAATATAGGAATCAATGCTTCTTTATTTCTTTGAATATTTCTGATGGCTCCTTCTTATAAAAATCAATCAGCGAAACATGATTCTGGGACTTCCCCTGCTACCCATATGCATGAAGCGCTCACCCTTGAGTGACTTGATGGCACCAACTATGTCGAGTGGTCGTTGAATGCGCAAAACAAGATCAGAGGCAGAAAACGTTGGGGTTACATCTCTGGAACAAAGGTTGCACCAAAAAACAAGAAATCTAATGAATATGAAGCATGGGAAGATGAAAACTGCCTAGTCAAGTCTTGGCTTCTGGACTCCATGATGAAGGAAATCAGATCCCTCTTTATTCGCTTAGCTACGACAAATGACATCTGAGACACTATTCAACAAACATACCCAGTCAGCCAGGATGTGTCCAGATCGTATCAACCATATCGTGAGGTAATCTCTACTCAGCAAAATGGAAGCTCTGTTATTACATACTTTGGTAAATTGTAAAGATTTTGGTTGGAGTATGATACTATCACAAATTGTACCATGGAATGCCTTAAAGATGTTGAGAAGTATAACAACATGATTAATTCTTAACGAGTTTATGTCTTTTTGGCTAGCCTGGATTCACATTTGATTGCAGTTCATGGTCGTATCCTTGCTACCACTCCCCTTCCAAATGTCCAATCAGTTCATGCAATTGTTTGTGTCGAGGCAAATCGCCAAGAGCCTATGCTTGATAGTGAGTCTACTATGGGAACTGCCATTGATGTTAAGAAGTATTCTAAGAAAGGAATCCACAAGTGTACCCGTTGCAATGGGGATAATCATGTCGTGGAGACATGTTTTAAACTCCATGGCTATCCGAATTGGCATCCAAAAGGCAAAACTACTCCCAATACCAAGGTAGATGCTACTTCCAAGAGCCATATTTCTATTGTTGCTGGATTTGTGACCAAGTCAGGTATATCTAACTCTGCTTTTAATCTTTATGTTGTTACAAGAGGTAGTGAGTGGATAATTGATTCAGGTGCTACTGATCATATGACTTGTGATCCTCATAAATTTACTAGTTTTTCCCTGGACTATTCTAAAACTTTTATTATTAATGCCAATGGGGTCTTATCACCTATTGATGGTGTAGGTATTGTATGTCTCTCACCCTCCTTATCGATTCCTTATTTTTATTTGTTCCTACATTAAACTGTAATCTTCTCTCTGTTATCAAATTAACCAAATCACATTTTTATGTTGTCTCCTTTTATCCAACCCATTGTCTTTTTCATACCATCCATTCCAAGGAGAAGATTGGCAATGGTAGAGAGAATGAAAAACTGTATTATCTGAAAAATGTCTCGCAACAAACCCATAAAGGAGCATTGGCTTGTCTTGCGAATGAACACATACAAGATAAAAACAAAAAGGAAATATGGCTATGTCATAGACGATTGGGACATCCCTCTTTTGGTTATCTAAAAAAATTATTTCCATCGCTATTTCATAAATGCAATATTTCTAATTTTCTTTGTAAAACTTGTGTAAAGGAAAGAAGCCATCGTGCTGTGTTTCCTTTAAGCAATAAACAAACTGATTTTCCTTTTTCATTAATTCACACAGATGTTTGGGGCCTTGTCCCACAATCTACGCATAATGGAAAAAAATGGTTTATCAATTTTGTTGATAATTGTACTCGGATAACCTGGGTGTATTTGCTTAAACATAAAAGTGATGTGTGTGTTGTGTTTCGTTCCTTTCATCATATGATAGCTACACAATTTAACACATATATTAAGGTCATTAGATCACACAATGGAGGGGAATATTTTAAGATTGAATTAATAGAGTTCATGAACTCTAATGGAATCTTGCATCAAACAACATGTCCTTATTCACCACAACAAAATGAAGTGGCTGAGAGGAAAAATAGACATATATTAGAGGTGACAAGATCACTTTTGATAGATGGTAATGTCCTATCTCATTTATGGGGTGAGGCTGTGCGCTCTGCAATTTATTTGATTAATTGAACCCCTTCTAGTGTTCTTAACTTTAGAAGGCCTCTAGATGTGTTGTCTGATCATTGTATCCTTCCTTCCATGGTTTATTTACCACCTCATGTTTTTGGATGTGTTATATTTGTTCACTTACATCCACATCAACATATAAAGCTTAAAGAACGAGCTATCAAATGTATTTTTGTTGGGTATGGATCAACTCAAAAAGGTTATTGTGCTTACCATCCACCATCAAAGATATTTTATATCTCTATGGATGTGACATTTAATGACCATAATTTTTTTATGTTGATTCTACACTTCAGTGAGGAAATGAAAGTGAAGTGCATAATCATGATATTAGTATGTTTGATATCTCGTATATAAAATTATATTGTGAAAATAAATTATTGTGTGAGGATCATTCTGTAGGAAGTGAGCCAATCCCAAAGATGGACAATTCTTTTTTGGATAATATAGTGTCTTCTGATCATAACCAATTGGCTCAATCTTCTCCACAGGTTCGACTTGACTCTTCAGAGGTATCTTCTGATCCTATCTCTGATAATACTAATGTAGATGAAACTGATCGTGAAATTGTTTCTCTTGATCCTACCCTTGATAATACTAATTTAGATGGAACCAATCATGAAATTGATCCTTGTCTGTGTGAGATCACCAGCAATCCAAACAATGAGTCTACTATTGTCCAATATAATCTTCCACCCTGCTCTAATTGTGGTCAACCTCCAGCTAAATATGAACCAGACCTCCAAGCCAAAGTTAAGTATCCCATTAGTAAATATGTGTCATATCACAAGTTATCCCAGTCATATGCATCATTTGTATCTCCATTATCTTTAATTTCTATTCCTAGTAATATACAGGAAGCTTTGGCAAATCCTAGATGGACCGAAGCAATGGTTGATGAGATGGCAGCTTCAGACAAAAAACAACACTTGGAATCTTGTGTCCTTACCAAGAGAGAAGAAAATTGTGGGCTGCAAATGGATATTTACAATTAAACGCAAAACTGATGAAACTATTGAGAGGTATAAAGCATGACTTGTGGCTAAAGGTTACACTTAGTCTTATGGTGCAGATTACCAAGAGACGTTCGCATCGATAGCCAAGCTCAACACTGTGAGACTACTTTTGTCACTAGCAACAAACCAAGATTGGTCTCTTCTACAATTTTATGTGAAGAATGTTTTCCTACATGGAGAAATTTTAGAAGAAATTAATATGGATCCCCCGCCAAGCATGAGAGATTCAAATGGAATGAAGGTTTGCAAATTAAAGAAGGCTCTATATGGATCAAAACAATCCCCAAGACCATGGTTTGGAGAAAGGAAAAATTATAGCTTTGATTATATATGTAGATGACATGATTGTTACAAGAAATGACCAAGATGAGATTTCTAGTTTGCAACAATACCTTGCATCTGAATTTGAGATGAAACAACTTGGAAACCTCAAATATTTTTTGGGTATTGAAGTAGCTAGATCAAAACATGGTATTTTTCTATGCCAAATAAAATATACTCTTGACTTACTATCGGAACTTGGGCTGCTTGGAGGTAAACTAGTTATACACCAATTGAACAAAATCATAAACTCTTTCAATGCTCAAATTCAGCAAGCATAGACAGAGGGAGATACTAAAGGCTGGTAGGAAAATTAATTTATTTGTCCCATAAACATCCACATATTACCTATGCAATGAAATTCGTTAGTCAATTTATGCATGATCCACGGAACCTTCATATGGATACTGTCGAGAGGGTTTTGAGATATTTGAAGTCCATTCCTTTGAAAAGGAATTTTGGTCTCAAATCATGGAAACGTAAAGGTAGAAGGGTGTACTGATACAGATTGGACAGGTTCAAAAGATGATAGAAGATCTACCTTTGGATACTTTACTTTTGTAGGAGGGAATCTTGTAACTTGGAGGAGTAAAAAACAACCCGTAGTAGCAAGATCTAGTGCTGAAGCAGAATTCAGAGGCATGACACTCGGTGTATGTGAACTTCTCTGGGTTAAAAATGTACTATCAGATTTGGACTTTAAACTAAATGAAACTATGAGTTGAGTTGTAATGTGACAATAAGTTGGCTATAGCAATTGCTCACAATCCTGTCCAACATGATAGAACAAAGCATGTGGAGATTGATAGACATTTCATCAAAAAGAAGTTTGAACCTGGAATAATTTTCTTTTCCTTTGTAAGATCTGAATTGCAATTGATTGATGTTCTCACCAAAGGAGTGTCAAGCAGAGTGTTTAATGAGTTTTTATTCAAGTTGGAAATGTGTGATATCCATGCATCAACTTGGGTGGGAGTGTTAAGATATGTCAAATATTCTATTAGCTAATATTAGACAATCAAATATTTTAGACTTTATTACAGCTAAGATAATTTATGCAATTGTCATTCCTTTAATAGATGAAGAATTATAGGACCCTTTTATATATATATATATATATATATATACTATTTGATAAATAAAATACGTTAGACTTATTCTTTAAATCTTCCTATAATTTCATCATTATTTAACACTTTTTTTTACATTCTTGAATTTTTAACTATTTTAAAAATTCTTTTTACATCAATATCTTGTTTCTCTCAAATCTCAATTTAATAACGTTTCATTTTTCGTTCCAAAATTTGATTACGTGTACTCTTAAATTATGATTTTAATTTACCATTTTCTCTATAAATTTTATGCAAATTATATTTTTCATTTTTGTTTGCGTACATATTGTTGGTTTAAATTAATTATTTACTTATATATTTATTTTTCATTACCTTAATTTATAAATTTGTCTTTACGTAAATCAACTAAAACTTATAAAATTCACAAAGTAGTTACTATTATTTTATGATCAATGGATAGTTATTTTAAATGGCATATACTTAGTTCTCCATAAATAAGATTAAATTCAAGACTCATGCAAGAAAAGAATCTTCACTTAAAGAATTATTCTCATCATGGGACATATTTTGGGCTTGCAAATATTACTTTCTCCAGAGAATATGTGTGACGTACTGACGTAGACGAAAGAAGAGAAAACTACTTGCTATTTTTATTACATATAATTGTGGTTGAAGGCATTTATTTCTCTTGATTTCCACGGGCCAATGACGTGGGTGTGAGTAGGATGGAGAGTTGCGAAAAGCAAACACATTCTATATTTTATCTTGAATGGTTGACGATTTAGATTATTATACACTATACAAAATAAATAAAAATGAAAGTAATAGAAATATAAGAAGAGTTCTCTAAACACCAAACCCTGACAAAAGCACGTGGGAGAGACATTCCATGAGTCAGCCCTGCTTGGGAAGCTTAGCACACAGAGTTTGGAGCCCAGGCCTTGGTGAGGGTGTTGACTGGGTCAACATTAACGGCACAGTTTGATAGGATATTTTGAATGTTCTTTTATTATGATATTCAAAAGAAATTTTGGAAATGGTGATTAATTTACGTTATATAATATGAGTATGTTTCTTATAATAAGATTTATTTCATAGTTTTAAGCATTAATTAAGATTTAAATTTTAAATCATTTAGTCAGGTTATGTTAATTGTTATTATTAGTTTAGATGTATTTGATTTAATATTAGATTAAATTAACACATATTTTCATGATTATTTTTGTAAGTAAAAAATTTAGAAAGTGTGATTTAAGAGTCTCTTAGTTTAAATCAAACTGGCACTTTATCTTTGGTACTTGCTCGTCATCTTTGGCGAGCCACGTGAAGTACCTCGTCCCATTGTCTAGGTTAAGGGTGCAACGTATTTTTTTACCATGATTGGAGATTCTTCTCTATGCCTTGTTTTGTTGCCCTAAAAAATTAACTTTATTCCGAGATTTTGACAAGCTCTAAACAATCTTGAAAAGTAATTGACTTGCTTATATATTGCATCATTAGAAACAGTATGACTGCATTTATATCATTGAAAATGAATCAAAATTTTACCATGACTGCATTTAGAGAGATGCGAGAGCAAAACCTATGACTGATTGCTTATACATTGTATCGTTAGAAACAGTTTGACTGTGTTTCTCCACCTAACATTCTTATGGAGGTGGTAAAAATCAAAGATTATTATAAAGGAGAGAAAGTTTTAGCCATATTCATTGTAATATTATTTTGTAAGAATCTTTTAAACCTACAGAACATATTTGTAACATTTTCTAAAACTTCTTGTTTCTGAAAGATTAATTATGACATGGTGTTAATATAATATATATTTTTATTTTATTAAAGTTCTAAATTCTTAAATAAAATCGTGAATATTACGAGTACTCACTGACATAAATAAGAGAGAATAGATACGGAAAAAACACTACCCGCATATTATCATCCTTATTCCAATGCAATAAATTGAGCTAAATATCAAAATGTGTAATGATATTAATTAACAATTCATTTTTGTAGGACCTCAATAGTCCAATTCAAGTCCGAATTTTAATAATGGTCTCTATTAAAAATTCCGTCTCCAGACTCCAGCTTCCATAACCTAACAACAATTATAGAGGAGATAATTATAAAACCATTTAAGGGGCTGATGTATGTGGGAGGGACATTATATTCTTGCTTCCAATGGAAACCTATATATATATATATATATATATATATATATATATATATATATATATATATAGCAGGCAATGAAATGTCTAAAGAAACAAAATAATAGTACTACGCAAAATATTAAAATAATTGGCAAGTGCAAAGATCAGCATTGTATTTGTAAGAAGCATCAAAAGGAAGAATATGAAAAAGGTCAACATGAGGAGCAAATCAGCGTGCGCAACGTCGTCGGCAATCCCTTTCATGTAGACCCAACAAAGGTTGCAACTTGTTTGACAACTTGCAATAACATAAAATCCAAAACATTAAAAAAGGACCATCGATCGTACCTTTCCCCAGTGACCCGTATTCTTGCTGATAGTAATAGGCAATCTTATGAGTGAAGACTCGGAGATAGATGGAGCATTGATTAGATGCACTCATACTCATGATCTCCATATAATTTCCACTACCTATCTCTAAATCATCACTCATCTTGTACAATGACTTCACATCAAAATATACGGCAAGAAAGTATATTGAAGCAAATGTTTCTTGTAGAACGTTCAACTTCATGATCATCATTCTCACCTTTTAAAAAAAGGTTCACGCGAAAATTAAAACCTCTAACCAAAGCTTGATTTGCGTCTGTAAATAAGATAGTAATGAGTTTCATTAAAGTTTCATTCAATGACACTTTACTTTAAGAAATTCAAGTCATGACAGCTTATGTTATTCTCTTTCATTTCATCAATTTCAAAAGCTCAAACATTAATAAACATAGTATTAACGTTAAAGCCTTCATATAATAATTAAAAGACTACTAATTTACTTTCTTATTTGCCATCATATCATAAGTATAAAATATCTATTAATTTTATTAATGATTAATCAGTATTACACTTATAATTTTTAATAACATTTTAACACTTAATAAAAATATTACTAAAAAGTTTTCGTAACATTTAAAAAATATCATCAAATATAAATAAAGGTTATTAATATATTTTTATGATATTTTATTAAATATTATGTTTAGGATTAAGCCACATGAAATATACACAATATTTAATAAAATGTCACAAAAATTTATTATTAATATTTATTTATATTTAAAAATAATTTTAAATAATGTCAAAAACTTTTAGCAATAAATGTTAAGTTAAAAAGTATTATAAAAGAGAACATGTGGAGAAGTGTTCTCGATCCAAAGAATGTAGTTGACAATCTTTTTCATGTTGTCTAACAACGCTATTATAATTTTTTATTGAAAACAAAAAAACTAGGGACTTCAACAATCAGATAAATGAGTTTGATCTTTACTCAATATGAGAAATAGCACGAAACAAATAACGTATTAATGAAATATAAACTAAAATATAGATTTTTTATTTTTATTTAATTATCTTAAACTATACTACTATAGTATTTTTTATTATACTATTTTTTCTTCTTCTTCTTTTTTTGCATAATTACTCTTTTTTTTTGTTTAAAATAATATCTTTCTGTCCTTGACATTCATCCACTATTGTAGTTAATGTTTTTTAACTACTCTATTAAAATAATTGTTAAATAAGAAGCAATTAATGTTTCTAAAATGACATAAAAGGAATCAGCTGACTAATTAATACGGGTGTACTTAAGTAGATGCAAGCCAAAAACACTAAGATAAAACGTGACTTATAAAATAAAGATGATTTACCTCAATTATTTAAAGGAATCAAACTTAAAAACTCTAGCTTGACTTATTCAAATAAATATGAAGTCCGATCAAATAAGTATGAAGTTGTTATTGGGTTAAATTATAGTTTTTCATAGCTTTTTATCATATTTATTCGGAAAAAAAATTAAAATTTTATTATTTTCCTTTGAAGATAAATAATTAAAAATATTTGAATGTGAAATTTATATAATAGGAGTAATTACTATGCCTATAAAGTTTACATTTGAATCATTTATATAATCAAATATAAAATCAGTTAAGTAAAACAAATGATTTTGATCAATTTAATGAGGCAAGCTCATATAATTTACAAATATCTCAGTTCATTTATACTTTTAATTTGAAGTAATTTATATAATGTATATGAGTTTAAATGTTCAATTTTTATATACTATTATCTGCGTGATAGTTTTCAAAATAATTATCACACTATCCATTATTTTCATTCAACTACAATGATATTTTACGAGCAGTGAAAAGAAAGTGAAGAATTGGAAGTTGGAACAAACATTGTGCTTTTGTTAAATAGTGAGACTGCATCCGCACCAAGAAGCTTGGAATTTGTCGTGCTTACCTAAATATATTGAAAGGGAGCGTTGGTGAAATCCGCGTCACACCTTTGCTTTGCTCTCTTTGTCCTCCTTTCGAATAATTGTGCTGGCCACCTCCACTTTTCATGTATATTCCGTTTTTGCTCCAACTCCCACCATTATATTTCCCTTTTGCCCTTTCTATGTTCTATAACACATATTGCACTTACTACTTTTCTTTGGTACCTCTAATGTACTTCTACCTCAATTATTAACTTATGAATTGATAATATATAAAATTTTTTTACCAAATATATGTTAATATTTTTATTTGTTTACATTTTTCGTTCACATCTGGCAAAAAATATTGACTGTCGTTTAAATAATTATATACTTATTTATGTACATGGTTTATTTAGAATTAAGTTTCGTTGAAATTTTTTTATCTTCGTATGTTAAACTTAATCATGGAATTTGTATATAATTATTTTGTCAAGTAAATAATGAGAAAAAATTGTCAGAGCTCGACTATTATTATTTCGGGGTTTCAAATTAATGGCATTGATATAGTTAATTTATTGATTATGTAAAGTAACATGAGTTTGATCTTCAATTCTTTGGAAATTTATATAACTTAAATCTTTCAACAATTAAACTATTACTACTTATAATTTTTTATCTGTTAGAATTGAATAAAAATATAAGAAATTTCACAATAAGTCACGCTCACTTTATTCAACCAACCAACCGAAGTAGATCTCATGATAAATATTATTATTCAAATTCTTTGATCATTAATCTAAGTAATTTTTTTTGGAAATGCTATATAACTTAAATCATTGAACAATTAAAATATCACTCATCTAATTCCTTTTTTTTTACTGCATAAATCAAATTCTTACAAATTTAATATTTTTTGTATATTCATAAAATTATCTTATAAAGATTATGTTATGAATATTTTATATAATCATGCATAGGTGAGTGAAAAATTTAAATCCTTGCATATTATAAATGAAAACTAATGGAAAAAGGAGGAAAATATCCCCTCAAATCTCAATTATGAGGTAAGGGCCAACATGTAGTAAACAACTGTTAATTAGAAGACTATAGAGTATAGAGTAGAAAGAAAAGAATAGTTAATTAGAGAGCAATGCCATTGGCACGAAGGAGGAAACGAGACGCATGACAAGGAGAGTGGGTAGAACCACTAGCTAGTGTGAGAGTATCAGCTGAGACATTGAACAATTAGTGGAAGCTGAGGTATATGTGGGGACCACAATGTAAAGTGGGGGAAGGTTCCGTGGTGTCCATGGCAAATGCGGCGAGACGCAGCATCGCAGAAATAAAAAAGAAAAGATAATAAGCCATGTTCTGCACTGCACTTGCTTAGTTGCGTTGCCTTCTTTCTTTCTTTCTTTCTTTTCAACTCATCAACTTCAAATGGGATCTGTTTTTTGCTTTTTTATCTCCGCATTTTTATTGGATTATAATCCGGGATTCCCAAAATATTGTAATGCTTATTTCTGTGGCTAAGTGGTGATGAAGTGGATCCCACTCGCCTCCCCGGAGGAGAAACCAATGCAAGCCTCAGTAGAAGATATCGATTCAAACTCTAATAATAACAGACTTGAAGTGCCAAGAAAGGTTTATAAATTATATATTAAATTAGTTTTTTAATTTTTAATTTATTTTTTAGATTTAATGTAGTCTTTTAATTTTTTTTTAGGTTTAATTTGATCTTTTAATTTCTTAAATTCATTCAATTTGATGCTTCAAACTAAATTGTAACAAATTATATTTTATAATAGTTCATTAAGTAATTTTAAACTGTTATGAAATATATATATTTTTTAAAATAAATTAATTTTAAAAATTAGAGTATTAAATTGAACAAAAAAATTAAAAAAATAAATTGAATCGATTTTAAAAATTAAAAATTCAAATTGAACATAAATAATAAATTAAAAGACTAAAAAACTAATTTAACCTAAATTATAATACTTATAATTTATATTCATCTTATTCTCACATATAAAATATTCTATCATGAGTAACATTTCCTAACTCCTATGCTATTAATATAAAATATTATCATCTAATTATAAATTATTAGTTTAATTTTTAATTTGAATATAAAATTGCAAGTGAAAGTATTATTTTACTTTTAAAGTTGATTGACTTAGTGAGATGACAAACAAAAGTCTTAAATATCTTATGAGTCATGATTATATAAAAAAATATTCTATATATATATTTTAAAATAATGCACCTCTTACGAAAAGCATTATACAAATTACTTTGATGTTTTTTTTTATTAAAACATCTTTATTGATAGAGTTAGAAAGTAATTATATATTAATTAAGTATTAAAGTGAGATATCAATAAACATAGATATAATTAAAAATAATTAATATTTTATAAATTAAATATTCTTAACAAATATTTTGAGACAAAATAAAATTGCTAAATTGACAAATAATGTGAAACAAATGAAAAAAAAAATTCCTTCAAATTTCGTTTGCTTAAAATCACTAAAGATTAACGGTAAGAAAAACATAAAAATTGATTTATAGTTGTAAAACCCAAATTTAAAAATGCATAAGAATTAATATAAAAAAAAGTAAACCGTAAGAATAAAATTTATAATTTATTTACATCACACTTTCAAATTTGAGTATAAATTTACTTATTGATGCAAGAGTGCTAGTAGGAACTCGTTACAAGATAGTAATAATTTTGTAATTAGAGGTAACCTTGTTTAAATGGAAGCAGGGTTAACCGTCACTAAAAATTTCACATGCAAAATCCAAAATGGAAACCGTATATAAAAGAAATAAAACACGTGTCACTTTAATCTTGTACTGGTTATAGTCATTACAAGATAAGATAAGAATAAATGGGAAATTGAATATATGAAACTATGATAAAATATGTAACTAGTTCACACTAGTAGTACTGTACTAGTACTTTCCACAACGAATTTAATTTTTCTACTGTTTTTTTTCATATTGTTTTTATATTATCTCATAAAAATAATACTATATAATAATTATATTAATATTTAATAATAATATTTAATTTTAAATATTATTAAAATTATATAATTTTAAAGGAAAAAAAAATAAAGAGAGACAACACATAAGTCACATCCTTCACAAACACAAGAGAGAATTGGACAACACAATCAGGACAGCTAAAACTCGACGCTGACGCGAGCCGTATACTTTGGCTTTCCCATACGCAAGAGGCAAACAGCAGCTTTATTGTAGGCCCTAAATTATTACTTAACAATATTTTTATTTATTGTATTTATTTATAAATAATATTTTAAAAATCCATCTTCCTTGATTCCTTCTCCTTCTTTGTACGCCACTTTGCATTCTCCAAAATCGCCTATGTTACTGCTTAGAGCTAATTCCTCTCTCTCTCTTTCTTTCTGTCTTTATCTTCCTACTATTTTTACTCCAACTATTTACCCAATACTTACCCAGACACGTGTCCTCACAAACCTCCATGCACAGGATCCGCGGCTATCATATAAATTTACTCTAAGTAAAAATTTGACTTTTAATATTCACTTCATACATCATAACAAGGCTGGGTGGGATTGACACCTTACCACAAAGTTGTTCCAACTAGCTACAGTATTGTATTATTTCCGATGTCAAAGTTCCAATATGCTCAATTTTTTATCACCCCACCTCACCCTATTGGTTCAATAGGTCAAACATTGTTTAGAATACTGAATCCTCTCGAGTCTCGACGGCTTCAAGTATAACGTCCCCGATCAAGGTTTGGTAAGATTTAACTATTCTTAATATGCTATCCCCTGATTTTATTTTACTAAGCTGGTTGTTCATTAATTAATCTGGGTTTTCCTTAAATGAATAAACGGAACTTCTCACTACCACCATTTTTTTTAATCAATGTAATTAGACCGAAATATTTCTATATACTTTGGTCTTTTGAATTAATTATGAAACTTATCATTGATTAAAATTTTAATCGTACTTAAAATTAATTTCTTAATTCTTATTTCATCCCAAGAGTATATTTTGTCATAATCTCAAGTATATTATTAATTGAGTTATCCTTGTTGAGTATTAAATTAATGTTCAATTTGTTTCATTCTGAAGGAAAAATCATAATAAATGCAAAAATTAAAAGGACTGATATTTACTTACAATTGCAATAGTAGTAGCTGATATACATAATTATGACTCGAGGTCATCATAATCTTAAATTATCTAATAATTCCTCCCATAAAGACAAACTAAAACAATTGAATATTCACCCAACTCACAGGTTCATAAATGTTTTCGAGAAAATTAAAAACAGCAATGAAAAACAAAGATATATATGTAGTCTTTACTCTTTATTCATATTTAATTAATAATACTAATATTCATAGTCCCACGACCATGGGACTGTTTACATATTTTCCATGTTTGGCAGAAATTATACAAAAAAAAAAAGACAAAGAGATCACCACCGACTAACTCTCATTTTTCTCTCTAGAGAAATCCTGTGCCAGTGTCTCGCCAAAAACTCGCCGGACTTTCAAATCCGGGAACAACCCCTCCAAAAGGACAATTACACCATACAACAAAAATCAACAAAACTAATAATAACTCGTAAATTAATTAGATTCACAAAAACATAACCCTCAAAGAACCATACAGGAAGAATTCTCAAATGAAAAGGTTGAGAACTTTCCAGTGACTCCACTGATCCCCAAATCTGTTCTCCGTCGTCGTTCCGGACTCCTCGGAGGTCATCGACGGAGACTCTGGCCGGCGGCTCTCCTCCTTCTGCAAGAAAACCGGCGTCAGCCGGAGATCGAGATTCGGCTGCTGCTCCTGAAGCTTTGCCAGCTCCTCCGACCGCTTGCGTTTACCACCGCCGCCGCCGGAGGAGGATCGCGAGCTTGTGAACCGGCAATTCGTGTTCGGGTTTCGGATCCTCCACGTGTCGGTGCATCCGACTTCGGCCTCCGATGTTTCGTCGGCGGCGGCCGCGGCGGCAGCGGCAGCGTCGAGGCCCATGAGCTCCGGCATGGGCCTCAGCGTGCCGCCGCGGAGCACCGTCTCGACCGCGGCCTGGCACACGTGCCAGTTCCCAGTCCAGAGAAGCCCCACGGCACCGTTCACAGGGTTCACCGTTCTGCCACACGCTTCGAAGAGCAGCGACTGAAACAGAGCTGCATAGAGAACACGCAAAGAAAAGAAGCATTAGTTAAGAATATTCTAGAAAAACGAGATATATAGGGAGAAATTGAAGGTTAAAACAAATTAAATTAAGTATATATATATATAAGGTTTGCTCAAGGCCGAAGTGAAAGATCACAGGTTCAGGTTCGAATTTCTCTCTTTGATATTTTGAACAAAACTAATGAAGCAATATTTGTGGACAGAAAAAAAAAATTGAAATTAAGTTTACCAGGTCTTTGATTTTCTGGAACGTTGGAAATGAAGGACATGAGGCCGGCGCGGCCAAAGAATTTGGCGACGAAGACAGTGGCGTGGCCTTGGGCTTCGGCGGTTTCGATCCACTGCAAACAAGGTCGCAAAATACAGGACTCGCTGCATCCCTTTCGAAGAACGCGGCACCCGTTGCAACTCATGCTTATTTTTTGTTCTTGTTATTACTGCAAAATGAAATCAATTAATGAACCCAGGGTGGTGTGTTTATGTTTGAATCAACTCAACACAAGAAGGAATAATTATAAGGGAATTTAGCAAGCTAGCTAACAAAGAGAGAGAGGATGCAAATGGTGGTTTGGGTGGGATATAAATAAGGGGAGGGGGGAAGTGTGGTTGGTGGTTAACTATGGTTGGGTTAAGATAGTGGGAGAGTGCGTGTGTTTAATTCTGCGGGTACTGACCTTTTCTGTTTGCATAAGGGTGAGATTCCAATGTCTTTGGCGTGAGCGGCTCCGTGTTTCCGCGCATGGATGTTTCCTACGCCGTTGGATTCTACACATTTCAACTTCAGCCGCCGAGATATCCATTATTTTTTAATTTAATCTTAGTTGGAATACAGTCATATTTCAAAGATCTTTTAATATTATAGAATTTGGTAATTTTTATTATCATTATTGTAAAGTTAGGTATTCCCCGAAGGAGACATTTTATTTTATGGAGTAAGATATTTTTATAATCAAAAGTTATGAGATTAATTTTTGAGATATAGATATTATTAAAATATACTTTATCTTTTTAAGTAAAATATTTTTCATATGAATAATCATATTATCAAACTTTTATTAACGCGTTTAAAAAATCTAATCATCCATTAATTGTGTTGAATTTTATTGGTTTGAGTAAGAAATACATTTTTACAAGAGAGTAAGTAAGAAGGGTGTATAAAGTTATACAATCATAAGTTTACAAGAGTTTAATGAATATGAATTCATTAATACAAAAGTTTTTACATTGTTGTCTAATAAAAAGTCATGTTTATGTTTAATATGATTTTTTAAATAATTATATCAAAGTCAATATATTTATCATATATAATGAATTATGATTGATTGATAATATAAAAATACTTTTCAGCATCCATACATATCTTATTTTTTAAAGGGGTAAACATAATGTCATGTAACTAATTATGTTACTTTTCTCTTACTAAATACATCCTCTTATTTTAAAAGTTCTGCAAGAGAAATTTAAGTTGTTGATATTTTATATTAATAATAAATCAAATTTAAACTCTTAATTATCATATAACATCTTTCATTTTCATTTCTATAATACAATATTACAAAAATATAAAAGTCATTTAGTATATAATTTTATGTTTTTTACCTGATAAAACATACATAGTATCTCTTGACCCAAAGGATTAACATAATGAAATAAGACACAACTACATTAATATGAGTGAGAATAATCTATTTAGCATAAGAACTTATGTTCGATTCTCACTGTGTGTAAAAATTCATTGGTCATGAACAATTAAGTACCACAAAATTAGTCTCTAACCCAATGGATTTGTGGATACTCATGATGTTTGATCTAGGACAAAAAAAATACATAGCATCTATTGTTTTAGAAGTGTGATGCAGTAGTCTATCAAGATATTCTATAGCTATGAGTTCTCCATGATTGTTTCTTGGTATGAAAGCAAAAGTTTGTTAAACCACTGTAGAATTAAAAATGGAGATTGTATCAACAAAAGTGGATATTTATAGATGAAGTGTTGGAAGGCTCGGTGGCACTTCATCAAGAACTTATCTTGTCCTTTATTAGGTCTATTGTAAAATGCGACAAATGCCTTCTCACACTTGAGACTTGTGGTCAATCACTCTTAAGAGTCATATGATTCACAATGAAAGTTGTATGACTAAGATGCCAAATGGTGGTTTTCCTTGAGACTCAGACCAAGCAAAGATACACCACTAACCTAATGCGAACCTGAACAAAATGTTACTTTACCTCCAAAAGTATTCAAGACTTATATTTTACCTCCCATCGAGTCGTCTATTTTAGAGTAAAGTGATACTTCTAGTCACAACTCCATCTCCAAGTTCAAAATCAAATCTCATACTTTGGTTAATGAACTTAAGTACTACATCTCTTATGTCAACAATTTGTGGTACTACCTATGCTAAACCTAATTGTTTTAAGATCTTAACACATTAAGCATTGTACTGATCGGACCAATAACTCTGTTAATTGAGTTATCAATGAAAAATAATCACTCAACCACCTATCTTACTAACTCACAAACTTTACTATTATAAATAAAGGGATACATTGTAAGAAAATTTATCTTCTAATTACATGTTAATTCTAATCATTCACTTATTAACTTGAGTATAAAAGTTTCTTTTGTGTCATCGCACTTAAATAAGAGATCAACATTGGAAAAGAGATGTAAAGTTGAACAACTTGAACCAGAGAAATATGATAAGAATGAGCGTTATACTTTTATTATTATTTTTACTTTCTTATTTTTTTAACAACTAAAATAACTTTAAAACATCAAACTAGGCTACAAGACTCGGTATTAACATGTCATGAAATAACCAAAATGTTAATTATTACAATTATAAACGTTACAATTATCACAAGACAAGAAATTAAACCTCTTTTTTTTTAAAAAAAGATTCCAAATTACAAATATTGATTACCAGTTTTATATGTCACAAAGAATTTTCATGAATTTTTATAATAAAAATGATATCTGTTAATCATAATTTTTTGTAAGAAAAGACCATTTTAATTATGTTCTAAAATTTTATTAAATTAGAAAGAATTGTGTTTTTGTTAGAGAAGAATGAATTATGATATTCATCATATGATAATATATAGTCTAGAGCCATTGAAAAAAAAATATTTTCAAATAGATGATAGACACGCATTTTTTTTTTTTTTTGAAAAAGGGAAACGAGAGTTTATTGATTAAAGCCGATAATTGGTACTAGTCATACCAATATGGGTAGTAGGAATGATAATAGACAAACTAAAAGTAAATTTTGATGGATATTATGTGAAATCTGATATTCATTTGATTATCTTAAGTTTTATACAATGACATATTTGTATTCATAAACACGAGCCTAAAAGCACATTGGAGCATCACAACCAATGCAGCAAAAAATAAAGACAAGAGAAGAAAAACTAAAAAAATATACAAAGAAATGAAAGGAAAGAGAGAATTTTTGTTAGTGCGGTTCAAATCTCAAACTATTGTTTCGTTGTATAATGTTGGTAACTAAGCTAATCACATTGAAAATAAAGCAAGCTTATTATTGATTTATTATTTTTCTTGTGAAAAAAAGCTAATCACATCGACAAAGGCAGGCTAATACATAGTCCTTAATTCTAAAATTATTTATAATTTTTTTTCTTAACATCATATTGGCACGAAATTATTTCTAATCATTCACTTATTAACTTGAGTATAGGAGTTTCTTTTGGGTCATCACACTTAAACAATAGATCAATGATGAAAAAGAGATGTGAAGTTGAACAACTTAAATGAGAGAAATAAGATAAGAACAAGCGTTATACTTTTATTATTAATTTTACCTTTTTTGTTTTTTTAACAACTAAAATAACTAAAACGCCAAACGAGGCTACAAGACTAGGTATTAACATGTCATGGACTAATAATTGGCTAAATAGTAATTGCAAGGGATGTATCTGTGAAATGTATGAATACATGATTTTGATAATGCCAAAGAAGAATCAAACAAGGTTGCTTCAAAGAATAAGCATTGCTTCAAAATTAATACAAGTTTGCTTCAACAAACAAAGTCTTGCTTCAAGATTAACTCAAGATCAAGTCTTGCCTCAAAACAAAATGTTTCCAAGACTTCCAAGGCTCTGGTAATCGATTACCAGGCAGTGTAATCGATTACCAGAAGACAATTTTGAAAAATAACTGTTAAAAAGGGTTTTGAATTTGAATTTTGAACTTGTAATCGATTACCAGCAATAGAACTTTTGAAATTCAAATTCAAAAGTCATGACCCTTCAAAATATAATTGTATAATTGATTACCAGAAACCTATAATCGATTATCAGTGAAAAAATTTAGAAAAAAACTTTTTGAAAAGACACATCTCTTCAAACTATTTTGAAAAGGCACAAAGGACCTATATATATGTGTGTCTGATTTCAAAAAGCAAGAGAGAGATATTCCAAGAGAACTTCATTGTCAAATGCTCTCTCAACAACTCTTGGGCAAACACTTGCAAATTTATTGAGAGTTCATCCAAAAACTTCAAATTGTATTATCCACTCTAAAGGAGAGAAATCTTTCTATTCTTCTCAGAAAGTCAATTGTAATCAAGAGACTGATTGTCTCTTGAATTGTGAGTTTCCTGAACACAAGGGAAAGGGATTCCTTGGGTATTCAGAAGTTGTAAAAAAGATTTTACAAAGATAGTGGAAAATCTCAATTGGGTTGCTTGAGGATTGGACGTAGGCATGAGAAGTGGTCGAACCAGTATAAATTGAGTTTGCATTTCTCTCTTTCCTTATCTCAGTTATTTTACTACAGTTTACTTTGTCTTACGTATTTGAAAGAACATTGTTAAATTGATTGCTTCTTCTTCTTCTTTTGTATTCTAAGCCTATTATTTAAAAGATGATATAAGTTTGTTAATGGGAAAATTTTGAAACTTAATTCACCCCCTCTTAAGTTATCGAGACCATTTGTCTAACAGTATCCCTTTAAGGAATGGTATAAAAAGGGGATGTAAATAGTAATTGTCTAAATCAAATGGGCTAACAATTGGTTGAATATCTCTACCGCGACATTTGTATCCTGCACCTCCCATTTTATATGTGTGGACAAAACTGCCCTTGGTGACTATATGTCTCACCAAGTCTCAACACCTTCCTTTCCCATTCCTAACACCTCCTTCCCCCTTTTTCATTTGTGCGCCACCAAATCCCCAAGCCCCCACCATGTAAGCACAACACTAGCAAAGGTTCATGTGTCATCTATGACTTCAATTGATGAGGGAAACACACCTTTCACTTACAGGAGGAAACCATTTGCATATGCTACATTGTATCAAATATGAGGTTTGCAGAACTGTGTCTCTTCCTCACACTTGTGTTTATCCTCTATGCACCCTTACACTTACACTTGCACAAAATGGAATTATGCCAAGACGATTGAATACATTCTACTTTGCTGCCTTCCACTTTTTCTTCTTCAACTCTTTTGTTGTTATTTTGGTTGGACATAAGTTTAAGTTTCCTCATTATTTTACAAATATTGTTTCATCGTCTTCATCCTCATCTTCATGCACTTACCCTTTACTCAATAGTCTTCTCTTTGGCCACATAATTTCTATTTCATAATATCTATTTCGAAACATAAAATTACCTTTTGGAATAGCTATTTTATAATAGTTTTGAATCACTTATTTTTATTTTAGAATGATCATTCTAGAAGATAATAATGCTCCAAAACTATTCTAAAAAAAAATTACCTTTTAGAATGAAAGTTGCTGATAAAAGGACTACTTTTATCTACATACATAAAATGAGAGATAGGTAATACGAATTAGGAGGTGCAGGATTCAAATCCCCTCTCCCACCCAACCTGCTTAAGAAAGTTTTGGGCCAAACCCATTTTGTTGCCCGTGTTCTCTCACCTATGTCCCGTCGTGTCTCTTCACCTCTCTTTCATCTATCTTGTCACCCGAGCTTAGCTTATCGTGCTGTCGCTATTTAGTTTCACTATCATGCTTATTATTTCTAAGATTCCTTGATCTAATTTGTGCTAATTCTAACTTATTCCATTCTTTATTAAATGTTGTCTTACGCAAATGGTAGAATCAAGTCCACGTACGTTTCAATAAATGAACGAGCACCGTTATTTTATCTTGGGGATTTTTTTGGGGGGCATTGTGGGATTGGCTAATGTTTACTTTATCTTAAAAGGAAGATGTTGCATTTGCTTCATCTGCGTTGGCATGTCATTCAAACTTCAACGAATATAAAATATAGAAAGTCGAATTGGAACACAGAATTCCACGATATATATTTTTAGTTTATATTTTTGTTTTCCTTTTATTTCAACTAGCGGAAACATAAATGTGTGTCGGATTTTTATTGTATTAAATTAGATATAAATTAAAGGAAAAAAAAAACACAGACATTGTCTATATTTGTTTTATTGTTGAAAAAATAATTTTCACATCTCTTTCAAAAAATACATTTCAAGTTTTTTAGAATAAAAATAAAATTAAAGGAAATTGTAAGTGGGATAGTTTGGAATTTTTTTTAAAAAAAAATAAAAAATGACAATAGTTAAGTGATACCGATTTATTTAAAAAAAAGTTAAAAAAATAGTGGGATAGTTTGAAATCTTAAATTAAAAAATAGTTTTTTTAAATAACTAGTTTATTTTACGTTGTTTTTTTTGTTAGTTTATGTTATTGATCTTTAAAAGGGTGGGAGAAAAACTACTGGTCAAGAAACTAGTTTAAAAATTGTTAACTGTTAGGTTTTAAAATTAAAAACATTGAATAGTTTAAAAGCCGAAGAGAAAAGTGAGGTAGTTTAAACTTTTAAAATTTAAAAAATTGATATTTTTTTTTTTTTGAAAAGCAGTGGTTTAATAAAAAATAAACAGAAGAGAATAGCGTGCGGTAGTTTTATTTGGTAGTGGGTGGTTTAGAATTTTATTATTAAAAAAATTTAGAGCTTTTTTATTTTATGTAAAAATTGAAATTGAGAGGTGTTAATAAATGTTTAATATAAATAGATGAAGGGAAATAAAACAATAAAACAAAAGTTATAAAAACAATGATTATAAGTGAATGAAATATTAAAATATCAAAATGAAGCAAAAAGTGAGCCAATTTTTTTTTTATAATCTTCTCTTGAATTCATTCTTATAACGTGTGTTCACTCTTTCCAAAACATGGTTGTTGAGGCAACTAAATTGTTTGTAATTTTATATTGGTTTACATAAATTTTGAAGAAGAAAATCTCTTCTATGTTCTAAATGAATAAATAATATATGATTAAATAGATGAAAAGAAACAGAACAAAGAGAATGAAATATTAGAGTTGTCCACCCTTTCCAAATCATGGTTGTTGAGGCAACTAAATTTATTGTAATTTCATATTGGTTTACATAATTTCAAAGAAAAAAAATGAAGGACGTATTAGAATTCCCGCATGAAGTGAAACTGAGGTAATTTTCCTTTGAATTATTTTATTATGTGTCCATCCTTTCCAAGACGTGATTTGTTGTGGTAATTGAGCATTCCATAAAGAAAGCATGCAAAAAAACAACCATTGAGAATTTTAGAAAACACAACACTAATAACAAAATAATATATGCATGGTTTCACTTGAAAAATATTAGAGTCAATAAATAAATGAGAAACTAATCATGATTGTTGCAATGGAGAAGGAATAGTAAAGATGTATTGGGAATTTTGTTTTGCAATTTCTACATACACTTATATATGAGTATATCAGTTACATGTGTACACTAAAACATGAACCTAAAATATTGTCATGACAGAGTATCCAATTATTCATTTTTTGGTTGCAATGAGCATCCTGTTTTTTGCGGCAATAGATATAATGTATTCCAATTAAAAGGGAGAGATTATAATAATGTGCAACAATGTCTAACAATGTTCAACTCAAATGATTTACCTATTGTGTGGAGAAGGTTGATGATAACTGGCTTGCTTTAATGGTCTCTCACATATGAGAATGAATTATAGCTCATGGATGGAAATAAGTGAAATTTGTCCTGTAACCATAAAATTAGTTTGAACAGTACATTCATTCCTTTAATGGTCTCTCACCATTTTGAGGAAGCATATATCTTGATGAAGACAAAATATACATATGCATCTTCAACGACATAGATGACTACACCTAAAAAAACTAAAAAAAATGTTGTATTTTTTCAAAAAACAACATTGGATGATTGGAGAAACCTTAATATGCTCTATTTAAAAATGCTAATTAGAGAGAGGTAGTTTAAAATTTTAAAATTAAAAAAAAAATATTTTGTCAAAAAGAGAGTAGTGGAGTAACTTGGAATTTTAAATTAGAAAAATAAAAGAATATTTTTAAATATCGTGGTTTACATTATTTATCCTTAGAAAGTGGTAGATCCTTAAAATATAGTAGTACACATTAATTGGTAGGCTGCATCAGAAGAAAAACAACATTATTCAAAGAAAGAAATAAACCAAAGAAAACCTCTTATTTGTTTTAAATAAATAAATAGAATAATGGCGGTAGTTTAGAATTTTAAAATAATAAAAAAATGACAATTTTTAAATAATAGAGGTTTTTTTAGAAAAGCCAAAAAAGTACCAAGGTAGATTGGAATTTTAAAATAAAAAATGACAATTATTAAACAGTATTTTACGTGATAGATCTTGAAAAATGGTGGAAAAAAAAACTTCTTTATCCAATCAAGCAATTTGCAATAACAATCTTATAAATTGAATAAAGAAATATAAAATTAAATAGATGAAGAGAAATTAATAAAATAAAATTTATAAAAACAATAGAAAAGTATAACATAAAATGAAATATGATTTATGCAATTATTATATTGTCTTGTTAAATATAAGGTAGATGAGTATAACGTAATAGAGAAAGAGTATGACATAAATTAAAAGAGATGAGCACAATAAGAAAAAATAAAACCTGTAAAATGAAATTTAAATAAATAAATATTTTGTTCTAAATTTCGGAACATTTTAATTCATTTTATTAAGGTGCCGAGCCATGGAGATTGAAATCAAACATTACATTTTTTTTTCCCGAGAATCAAGCATTATAAATGATATAGTCACGATGGTTTCAAAATAGAAATACATAAACCATTTTTAATTTATGTTATACTCTTGTTAAATATAATGGTGGATCAGCCTTGTAAAAAGTCCAATTAACATTGATTGATACAGGGACAGCAAAGGAAATGACTCAGGCAATGAACACAAAAGCAGAAAAAGAGGTGCAAGCAGCAAATAGGCCCAAAAGACAAATTACCAAACCTGCATATGGGAGATTACGTTTGAAGGAAAAAGACAAACCCGTCAGAGTGCAATGCAATCTTGCTTGATTCCCTTGAATTCGATTTTGCAATTGTCGAGTAAGGATAACCAAATTATGAAATTATGTTAGGAAAATATTCCTTCGAGGCACACACCAGCACAGAATTATAGGAGGAATGTCTATAAATATACTATGTAATAACAAGCAGATAATAATACAAATATTCATATGATCTTTCTCTTGCCTTTTCTCTTCTCTGCTTCTCTTGGAGGTACTGGATCTCGAATCCAGTAGGCATTCAGAGCCTATCATTTGGTGCTCTCGTTGTCGCCATTATGCCCGATCTTGCACACAATGCCTCCCCCTAACCGCCTTGAGGAGGCTCTTCTTCGCCTCACCCAACAACAACTCCATCTCACCTCCAAGATTGATGAACTCCTCACCCATGTCACACCAGCTTTCTCCCCTACACCACCCCCACCACCCTTCCCTCCCCGTCACCCTGCACCTGCACCCAACCACAAAATGAAATTAGAAGTGCCAAGATTCGATGGCACCGACCCACTTGGTTGGATCTTTAAGATCAACCGATTTTTTGAGTATCATGGCACCAGTGACCACGACAGACTCACCATTGCGGGTTCTACATGGAAGGAAGGGCCCTTGCTTGGTTCCAATGGATGACAAGCAACGACCAGTTCACTTCCTGGCCTGTTTTTCTTCAAGCTTTGCAAATAAGGTTTGTCCCGTTTCAATATGAGGACCCAACAGGCTCATTATTTAAACTTACACAGAGAGGTTCAGTCGCCAATTACCTGTCGGAGTTTAAAGATTTGGCTAATCGCATCGTTGGACTTCCGACCCTGTTCCTCTTGAGCTGTTTCGTGTCTGGCCTTGCGCTTGATATTCGTCGCGAGGTACAGGCCCTCCAGCCCATGACCTTGGTCCAGGCCGCCGGGCTCGCGTGCTTGCAGGAGGAGAAGCTTCACGATCCTCGCATGCCGCCACGGTCTCACCCTGTGAACCCATCACCCTCGCCGCCACCCGTGATTTCCTCCCCTCGTCTCTCACCCTTACTGCCACTGTAACCCTCTCCATCGCGACCCTCCCCAGATCCGACCGTGAGACGCTTGACTCCCGAGGAACTTGCCTCACGCCGTGAGCATGGGCTCTGTTTCTCCTGCGATGAGAAGTTCCATAGGGGCCATCGTTGTGCCCCTAGGGTTCATCTCTTAATTGTTGAGGATGATGACCCGCCAGACCCAGACTCCTCTAAAATAGATGGCACTGACCCGGCTCCAGTTTCCCCTGATGGGCCTGACCCGTACCTGGCCCAGATAAGTTTAATTCTCTCACGGGCCACGTCGCACCTGAAACACTCAGGTTGGTGGCAACCCTCGCTGGCCATGCTATCCTCTTGTTAATTGACGGAGGGAGCACTCATAATTTTATATAGCAGGCCCTCGTCACTCAGCTTGGTCTTCCTTGTCGAGCCACTTCTCCTTTGAGAGTCATGGTAGGCAACGGTCAACACCTTGACTGCTCCTATCTTTGCAAGGCAGTTACCATTGACATTCAGGCGACCTTATTTACGATGGACCTCCATGTTTAACCAATCGTAGGCACTGATGTCGTTTTGGGAGTGCAATGGCTCCAGTCCTTGGGACCCGTTCTTACAGATTATAATACACTTCGCATGCAGTTCTTTCATGATGGTCAATTAATCGAACTCTGAGGAAACCATGCGACGAATTCAGCATTGTTAACCTCTCCCCAGTTCCGGCGACTGTGTTGCAAACAGAGCTAGGGCCTTTGCTTTCACATTTTCGTTCTCTCTGAGGCCACCACGCCTACTACCACTACCACTCACCTTTCCCCTGAACTTCAAGCTCTCCTCATCCAGTTCGATGCTTTGTTTCAACCTCCACAAGGTTTACCGCCAGTGAGGGATACTGATCACTATATCCACCTTATTTCGCAAGCAACCCTTGTCAACATACGGCCTTATCGGTACCCGTACTACCAGAAGCATAAAATTGAGATTCAGGTGGACTCTATGCTACAACAAGGCCTCATTCAGCCCAGCACGAGTCCGTTCTTGTCGTCGGTGCTGTTGGCCAAGAAACATGACGGCTCATGGCATTTCTTCGTGGATTATCGCACCCTGAATGCCTTCACCATTAAAGACAGGTTCCCCATCCCCACTATTGATGAACTTCTGGACGAACTGGGCGGAGCACGTTGCTTTTCCAAATTGGACCTGTTACAGGGCTATCACCAGATTCAAATGCATGCGGCGAGCATCCCTAAGACAACTTTTAGAACCCATCATGGCCATTATGAATTCAAAGGAATGCCATTTGGGTTGTGTAATGCACCCTCTTCTTTTCAGGCGACGATGAACCTCATTTTTCGACCATATCTCCGGCAATTCATCATTGTTTTTTTTATGACATCCTTGTTTATAGCGGTTCAATTGAGCAACATCTCCAGCACTTACAAACCACTTTTCAGGTGCTTCTCGCAAACCAATTTGTTTTGAAATTATCTACGTGTTTGTTTGCTCGATCTCAGGTGGAGTACCTGGGTCACATGGTCTCGCACCAAGGAGTAGAACTTGTTGCTTCGAAAATCGCTGCAATCCACCAATGGCCCCAACCACGCTCCATCAAAGCTTTGCAAAGCTTCCTTAGTCTGGTAGGATTTTATCGTCGCTTCATTCGTGGATATGCCACGATCGCAACTCCGTTAGTCAAGTTCACCATTGTTGATCCCTTCCACTGGACCCCACAAGCTCAATTGGCCTTTGACAATCTCAAACATGCCTTGTCGACGGCGCCTGTGCTGGCCTTGCCTGAGTTCAACCTTCCATTCACAGTGGAAACAAACGCGTTGAGAGTCGGAATGGGGGCGGTTTTGTCACAATAGGGACATCCCATCGCCTTCTTTATCAAAGCTTTTACTCCAAAGCTTCTTCGAGCCTCCACGTATGTTCGAGAGCTCTTTTCCATCACCTCGGCGGTCAAGAAATGGCGACAATACCTCCTCGGCCACCGCTTCACCATTATCACAGACCATCGCAACTTAAAGGAGCTTTTAACCAAAATCATCCAAACTCTAGAACAACATATGTACTTGGCGCGTCTAATGGGATACGATTACACTATTCAATATCGTTCTGGCAATTATAATCGAGCTACATACGCACTGTCTTGCTTACCTGAGCAGGAATCCGTGACATTTTTGATCCTATCGATGCCATGTTTGACTTTCATTGAGGAATTGCGCCGCCAACTCTTGGACCATCAGAAGTACCAACTTCTGTCCCAACAAATTCGTGCCTGCCTAGATGACCACCAGGGATACTCCATCTCCCAGGACCTTGTCATGTACAAGGGTCGACTTTGGTTACCACGAGGACTACCCTTGATTTCCACACTACTCACTGAATTTCATGCAACACCCACAGGAGGCCATGCTGGCGTTGCTAAAACCATTGTCCGCGTATCTGAAAATTTTTATTGGGAGGGGTTACACAATGATGTTGCTCAATTTTTCGCCAAGTGCGTGGATTGCCAGGTCACTAAATATGAAACTAAGAGGCTCACAGGGTTGTTGTGCCCACTTCCTGTTCCTTCCCGCCCGTGGGAGGATTTATCATTGGACTTCATTGTCGATTTGCCCCTTTTTCATGGTAACAGTGCTCCTCGTGGTAGTAGACAAATTCTCTAAAGGAATCCATTTGGGTATGTTACCTATGTCACATACCGCTCTCACAGTAGCCTCTTTATTCTTTGACATTGTGGTCAAACTACATGGAATCCCTCAAATTCTGGTTTCTGACAGGGATCCTCTGTTCGTCAGCCGATTTTGGCAAGAACTTTTTCGGGCAAGTGGCACACAATTACGGATGGGCTTTGCCTACCATTCACAGAGTGATGGTCAGACCGAAGTCCTTAACAGGGTGATTGAATAGTATCTCAGGGCCTTTGTGCATCGTCGGCCAAACATATGGGGGAAGCTGCTGCCATGGGTGGAGTGGTCTCACAACACTTCGTTGAATGGAGGTTCCGGCACCACCCCTTTTGAGATTACCTTTGGCCGTAAGCCTTTCAATTTTCCAAAATATGTTGTCGGGACTTTGAAGATCGACGCTGTTGAAGAGAGCATCTCAGACAGGGAAACCACGTTCCAAGCCATTCGAAAGAAACTCATAAAGGCTCAGGAACGCATGAAGCTTTATGCTGATAAGAAACGACGCGAAGTCACTTATGAATGTGGAGAGTGGGTGTTGCTCAAGCTTCGCCCTCACCGACAGACCTCGGCTAAGGGAAGTCAGGCAATTATCGGCAAGTTGGCCAAGCGTTTCTACGAGCCATTTCAGATCACGAAGAGGATAGGCCCAGTCGCCTATCGCCTGCAGCTGCCAGAGAATGCGCGAATTCACCCAATCTTTCATTGTTTCATGCTCAAGTCGTTCAAAGGATCACCGGAAAATATCAAACCAGCGGAGCTACCCCCAAACTTTGCTGATGAGCAACCCCTTCTTTCTCCTTTAGCAATTTTGGGCCGACGACGCACATCTTCAGAGCCAAACTCACCGTGGGAGGTTTTGGTGCAGTGACAAGGCTTATCCCCAGATGACACTTCTTGGGAGGATTGGTCTCAATTGTGTCGGGACTTTCACCTTGAGGACAAGGTGACTCTACAAGGGCTGAGGGATGATACAAGGGCAACAAAGGAAATGACTCAGGCAATAAACACAAAAGCAGAAAAGGAGGTGCAAGCAACAAATAGGCCCAAAAGACAAATTACCAAACCTGCATATCTTGGAGATTACGTTTGAAGGAAAAAGGAAAAAGACAAACCAGCCAGTCAACAGTGCAATGCAATCTTGCTTGATTCCCTTGAATTCGGTTTTGCAATTGTCGATCCTAGGGGATAAGGATAACCAAATTCTGTTAGGAAAATATTCCTTCGAGGCACACACCAGCACAAAATTGTAGGAGGAATATCTATAAATATACTATGTAATGACAAGCAAGATAATAATACAAATATCCATATTACCTTCCTCTTCCTTGCCTTTTGTCTTCTCTGCTTCTCTTGGAGGTGTTGGACCTCCAGTACGCATTCAGAGCCTATCAAACATTCTCTGATTGTAGCAAGCTTTCTGTCTCAAACTTCCTTTTGCATTAATCTATCACCACGATGTGAGGAGTTAAAAGAAAAAATGAAATTAATTATACTGAAAAGTCAGAAAAATAAAATATTAGAAAAAGACATTCAGGTAATACTCTTCTGCCTAAATGTTCAACATTCATACTCTTATGGAAGAATAAACATATTTGTTTGAATTACTTGTATGATTTCATGGTCTTTGAATCCGAATTAACTTCTTTTGCCTTGATTGATCTCTTTTGAGTTGGAAAAGCTGATATAGTTCATATAAACAAAACAAAAGATTAGTAGACAATAAGATATAGAAAACCTAGTAACGTGAATAAACAATGAATCTAAAGATCATATTTAATTTGGTGAATCACAATGTAGATAAAAAAAATCCTAAAACTTTAGTTCAATTGAAAAAGATGAACATGAATCTGTAATATTTAATACAATAGAACAAAAGTCATAGTATAAGCTTTATATTTGCAGATTTCATACTTAAATACCACGTACACACAGAGGAGAATACAAAAGTCAAGGTATAAGCTTCATGTGAAAACCTTATTCACACCTCAGGGTTTTTCATATAAAGTTTAATAATGTTAAGCACCTTAATGACATGCAATAGAATTATAGAAGAAAAGGGAAACCAAAATTAGGGAGATGTTGACATGCTACAATAATACTTACATAGGATTTTCATTTCAGAATTCATCATGAAAAACCTTTATGAATTGAAAACAAAAATAGTGAGAATGACTCCAGATGTTGTGGAAATAGAATTAAAAAAAATGAAGGGAAGAAAACGATAGAGTGAGAGAGATGGAAATATAGAAAAAAATGTTAAACCAGATGAAAAACAATACAAATAATGAAGTGTACAATTACAAATATCATATTCAGAGAATGATTTTGCAGTTATCCCACTTCTTTAACAATGTGTAGTTACTCATTATTTACCAAATTTAAATTTTTTGATTAACTTATGGGCAAAATCGGGTAAGTGAAGGTGGACACCAAAAGGAGATATCCCTTTTATATATTATTATAAACTATTGAGAACAAATTTTTGTTTTGCTTAAAAAAAAAACTTAAATGCGATTTTGGATTTTATTTCTCACTTTTAAAAAAATTATGATTTTAGTCTCTCAATTTTTTAACTGAGACATCTCGTTCCTCATTCTTAAATATCTATGATTTTAGTTCTCTTTGTCAATTTCAGATTTTACTATATACTTTTCTAATTTTTTTTAATAAATTAAGCTTCTTAATAATTAAGTAAAAATATTTGTCATGTGAATAATAAATAGACATATATCAGTTTTACAGAATATATGAATCAACGTTTAAAATTGATTACAATAATTTTAAGAGTTCGATATGAAATATCTCAATAAAAAAAGACTGAAATTATGAACTTTTTTCTTACACATAAATATAATTAAACGGAGAGAGTATACTTTATATAGTTCTAAATATGTTCTTCTTAGCTACAATTTGTGCATTTATAACGAGACGAAGGCAATATACTTTATATAGTATTAAAATAATAATTATATTGAGATGATTTTTTTGTTAATTTAATTTTTTTTGAAGAGTTAATTTAATGATAAGTACTAGAATTTGTGCATTTATCTATTATATTTATGAATTTAATTTTAAAAATAAAGTAATATGTTTTTTTTTTATAATTACTAGTATTTCAAATTCATGTATTCATTTATTATTTTTTTAATTTATATAAAAATAGTATCGTATTAAAAATATTTTTATTCTTTAATTTTGAAAATAATTAAAGTTAAAGTAAAATAAAATAATATTTTTATTATCATTAAATGTAAAAATAAAAAAATCTTGTCAAATTAGAAACACTTTCAACGTTTCATGTTTAGTTATGTATTAATTACAAGGACATTTAATAGATAATGATCTTTTAATGCATACATTATACATGGAGTAAAATATTTTATTTTTATTTTTTCCCATTATTAAGTATTGAGAGTCTCTAAAAAATGTATTGGGAGATGGATAATACATTTTGAAAATAAGTGTCATGAAGTAACAATCGAAAAAGTTTTACTGTATCGTCCCATTATAATTTATGATGTAGGATTTTGTTAACTTTTACAATAATTATCTTAAATTAATTTAAATATGATTTGTGATTAAATGATACCATAAAATTATTTTACACTATCAATATATAAATATTAAATTCATAAATTTTAATGTTTCTTTTTTTATATTTGTGAATTCATTTATTAGTTACTATTATGCCTTCATTTATTATATTTACATATTTTATTTAAAAAAATCAAGATAACATATACAATAAAACAAAAATACTTTTTTTTACTAACTTTATTAATAAAAATCCAAATAAAAACATATTTTTATAATTATAATGTTCAAATATATAAATTCATTTATGATATTTGTGTTTTTTTTCTTCAGATAATCAAATTTGATGAAAAAATAAAATAAAAGGAATGTTTTAATTGGTTAAATTAAAATAAAATCAAGTAAATTATTGTTTGAATATTTCTTGGCATGTTGTTTAATGGGTCATTGGAAAGTCTTCATGATTGCAATTAATTTATTCCATTTTCAACAATTATTTTAATCCCGTAAAAAACAATTATTTTAATTTTTTTTTCAAATGCCATGATTAATATGTATTTTATTGTTTAATGATTTACTAAAAAGTCTTCATTGCTTCTTCAAAAAAAAAGTCTTCATTGTTGTAATTAATGATTCTATTTTAATATTAAATTATTCAATACTAAGGAATTTCAATAATTGAGAAGTCTTCTAATATTAATTTGTATTTAACCTTTAACAAAAAATTGTGTGACCATGGCTTTATAATAATTAATTTAACGCTAATTACTTTCAATAATTGAAAAGTCTTTAAAAATTTGTATTTAATCTTTCACAAAAAATGTGTGACCATAACTTTGTAATAATTTAAAATATATTTTAAATATCACAATATTATTAAAAATATGTGCACTTGTATTTGAAATATGTTATTGTAATATAATATTTCCTTAACTATTTTTTGGTTCATTTTTTTTGTTTTATAACATGTTTAATCAATTGTAGTTCTTGTTCTTTAATTTTGTGTTATATAAATGTTCACAGTTGTTACGTATATCTTATACTCATTATATTTGTTTTTTTTAGAAACTTAAAGCAATATATTTTGTATTTCAATGTTATTATATTAACAAAATCTATTATTTTCTATATGATTTTTTTAGTACAACGTTGTCCACTTCATTTCATACTATCTCTTATACAAACTTACTGAATAGTGAATATTCTTTTATAATTTATTTGTTTACTATATGCATTCTCTAAGTAGAAATCTACACATTTTTATTTATTTATTTAATGTATTATTTATACCTATTAAATATAAATTATATTTACTTAATTATTACTTCCTCCATTCTCTTTTTATAAGAAAAAATATTTTTTTCTTTTTTATAAGCATTTTTTACTATTTTTTTTCATTTAATGAAATTATGTTTAAAATACCTTTTTTTTAATAAAATATTTATTCTTAGGGGTGTATTGGATTAGGATTTTAAAAGATAATTTTAGCAAAAAAAGGTCTTGTGAATTTTAAAGATTATGTAGGAATATTATGACTTATCATATTTATTTAAAGACTTTTATGATAATTTGGATTTTAGTGAATTGGTATCATAAGAATTTAAAGAATTTGAAAGGAGTTTATAGATTTATAAGATTTGAAAGGATTCGTTGAATTTTTAAAAATATATTGAAAATTATAAGAGTTAGTGAAAAAAATAATAAGTAATGACGAGGTTTAAAAAAAATGATAAAACCAATATAATTTTGTTAATCTTTTAATAGCTATATTGATTCTAACTTTCCTATACTAACCTTTCTTGCAATAACGTTTTCTCATCCTCACTTTTGTATTTGAACAATAGACATAAAATTATATGTTGGTTTTCTAATTTTTTTAATTACTACAATTATTTTATGATAAATCTAATGACATTCTTAAATGAGATACAATAATAAACATGTACTAGAAGAGAATACTACTGAGAATGAAAAAGTGGTAGGGGGTTAATGAGTTATATGAACGACAAAATTAAGGGTGACAATCACAAATATTGTGTGAGTAGGTAATGAACATAGTTAATATAAGGAAAATATGATTAGTGTTCATTCATAAGACAAACATGAATTTAATTTAAAAAATAAAGGAAAAAGTGTAAAGGAAAGAAGTAAATTTAATATTATTTTATTCCAAAAGAATAAGGGAAATATACGTGAAACATTATCTTGTAGAATATTAAAGAGAGAAGAGAGTACGTGTGATGAGAGAAAAAAGAAAGTTTGGTAATCAATGAAAAAAAAGAAAAAAGTCCAGTAAGATTGTTTGATAAATATTTTAGACTAAAAAATTTAATGAAATTCATTGAAATTCTTCATAAAAAATAATTCATTAAAATTTGTATATTTTTTAATACCAAAAGACTCTTTATAAATTATAAAAAATTTTAATTGAATACCAAGAGATTTTGTTATCTTCCATAAAAAATCTTGAAAGTCTTAATTAAATATTATAAAAATTATTTATACTATTTAAAAATTATAATTAAATACTATAAGATTTTTTTTATAAATATTTTAAAATCCTAATTCAATACCTCCTCCTTAATATCAAATTTCAATGAAAAATAACTTAAGAAAAAAATTATTTTTTAATTAAAAATAACATAATTTAATAAAATTAACTATTTTTCTAAAATTAACTAATTTAGATTGTTTTGCTTATAAAAGAGAAGGATAGAATATTTCACTTCCAATATATAAAAAAGTATCTAGACCAATTATTTATTTATAAGAAAAAAAAAGGTTATAATTGACACTATAAAAAACTTTATACAATCATTTAATAACATCTTAATCATAATCCTCAAGATATAATAAGTAAGTTTATAGAATTTTAAAACAATTATCTTAAAAATAATAAATATATTTTTTAATATTAATACATAAACATTAAACTCTTTTATTTATTCTATCCCAAAGTGTAGTTTTCTTATATGAGCCAAATGAATGCACGCCTTTCATCGGTGACCAAAGTGTGATCCATCCACAAGTGGAAAACCGATCCCTTTCCTCACAGTAATGCTACTCTAATTAACACTGTCTATCTAGAGTGTTTGTCCGATCCATGACCCATGGCGCCAGCAACTCCAAGATTTGTTGTGCCAATAGACTTGAAGAAGAATCCATGGGAACAAAACGCTCCTCTCCATAACCGATGGCACCCTCACATACCGCACGTGGCGGCTGTTAATACCGGTGAAGTCTTCAGGGTAGAGATGGTAGATTGGACAGGAGGTGCTATTAAAGACAACGATTCAGCACTAGACATAAAATTTCTAGACCTCTCAACTGTAAGTATAAATGTCATCACCACTGTGATGTGGATGCTAGAAATTGAATTCTTTACACAACTCCTATATGAGTTTTGTTCGTACACAAATTAATCAAGTCGTCCTTTTACTTCTTAGTATTTTTGAATTTTATGTTTCTGTGTTATTTTTTTAGCAACTATAATTAAGGTCTTTAATTTTCCCACAAGATCCTGGTGTATTTTTTAAGTTTCTATCTGATTATGAAATTTCTTAGTTTGAAACTTAGTCACATCTAAAATTATCAGCTTTCTAAAAGTATATTTTGCGAGAATCAAATTTAAATTTTCTCTCACAAATATATCGTATATTATCCACTAAGCCTCCTCAATGTTACTTTGATTTCATTCCATATTGAATTCATACTATATTTATGAATGAAATAATGAGCTTCTTGATGTCAAAAAAGAAATTGAATTCTTAAACCTGGTTTTAGTTGGATAGAAATGAACAAAGAGGACCCAACAAAATTATAGAAACCAAACACTTTATAGCATATGAAGTGAATTATATTTGTATGTTTTTTTTTTCAAGTAACACTAAATGATTTTATGTAATTAATCAATTTTGAATATGCTGGGGTAAATGGGCCAGGTCCATTATCTTAGTGGGCCAATCAGAATTCTGGATAATGATGGGGTCCCAGCCCAGCCTGGAGATCTGCTTGCTGTTGAAATATGCAACTTAGGTCCTCTACCAGGAGATGAATGGGGTTTTACAGCAACATTTGACAGAGAAAATGGTGGTGGCTTCTTGACAGACCATTTTCCTTGTGCCACAAAAGCTATATGGTACTTTGAGGGAATATATGCTCATTCGCCTCAGATACCAGGTGAACATAATAATGGATCATTTTAATCTAATAATATAATACAATTTTATACATATTTTTGTGTTGCTCTCCAATTAAATTGAAGTTTTATTTTTATAATCTACATTGACTTTTATTCATATGTCTCTATTATGCAAATTATCAAAGTAAAACACCAATTCTAATCAGAAACCAAATACCAAACATACTGCATCTAAATTTTGTCCTATAATATATACAAGCTTGGGATGGATACATATACAAGGCATTTTCAACATGCATGTTTTGCTGCTCCCATAATTGTTTATATATGCTGGATAGGAGTACGATTTCCAGGTTTAACACACCCCGGGATAATTGGAACTGCACCATCGATGGAACTCCTGAACATATGGAATGAAAGGGAGAGAGATGTGGAAGAAAATGGCATTAAGTCTTTCAAACTTTGTGAGGTCTTGCATTCACGACCCTTGGCAAGCTTACCCTTAACAAAAAGTTGTCTCCTTGGAAAGGTAATAATTTATTGATCAAGATAATGTCTCTAAATTTAATCTGATCATAAGTCATATTCCTTCAGCTTTACCACACATTGAATCCAAATTCCAGCATTATTTTAGATTTTCGACATGCATATTTGCATAGTAACCTGCCTGGTGCTGATTTTTTTTAGAAAAATATTGTTTTATTTTCTATTTATCGTTTTAAAAAATATCGTTTAAAAATTTAAGATAATCTAATTATGATTTTGTTATTTGTAATCTTATCGTGACCTAATTTTTAATTATTTTAGACATTTATTACAAAATTGAGAGAAATAAAAAACAATAAATGTTAGAACAATAATCTATCAAATAAAATCATAATAGAAAGTTAGATAATAATTTAAAATAATAATTATTATATTTTTAATTCTTTTGTTAAAATGCTGTAAAAAAAAATTCTTACATTACAGTCTTAAATATAAAAATAAAAAACAAAACGGAATGAGTAGTTCAAGAAATAATAACATTTTTTATACTCAACAGAACACACTAATCTTGATCCAAGTTCACAAAAGCTATTTAAGAATTTCACCAATGCTTCGTTGGCATGCTGAGAAATCAAAACAAGATTTCCATTGTGTTATTTTAAAACCCTTTTCTTGACATGGTTATAGATTCGAAAAGGCACTAGTGAATGGGATAAGATTGCAAAGGAAGCCGCAAGAACAATACCAGGACGAGAAAACGGTGGAAATTGTGACATAAAAAACCTTAGCAGAGGTGCCAAGGTATACCTTCCAGTTTTTGTAGAAGGAGCAAATCTCAGCACTGGAGACATGCATTTTTCACAGGGTGATGGCGAGGTCTCATTTTGTGGTGCAATAGAGATGAGTGGTTTCCTAGAACTCAAGTTAGTATAACTTTATAACTCAAATATCACCTTACTCATGCACCTACCCCTGCCACTGTAAATGTAGTTAAAGCTCTTCTTAAGAAATAAAAATAAAAGAAAAGTATTACTAACATATTCTTTCATAATTTTCTATATAATTCTTAGAATTTAATTGTTGATTATGGACTGAGGGATCAACTCAATTAGTTAAGTAGAGTGTATGAATTGTTATAAACCTCTTGATACTTGTCTTCAATTTCTATGGATAAGAAAAAATTATTGCTTATAAATATCATTGTACTCTTAAATATTCCCTAAACAAGAAATAATTATTTGGTAGTCCAAACTCATGATTTATGTACTTTAATGTATATTAAACACACCTTAGTGTTATATAAAGATTGATAGGAATTATGATGGTCTAAAATCACTTAATAATTTCGTACAAGAAGGTAACATATACTTGAGCAAGCTGATAACATTTTTCATGTCATATAGGTGTGAAATTATAAGGGGTGGAATGAAAGAGTACCTTACACCAATGGGGCCAACTCCCCTTCATGTCAACCCAATATTTGAGATAGGTCCTGTTGAACCAAGATTCTCAGAGTGGTTGGTTTTTGAGGGCATCAGTGTTGATGAAAGTGGGAGGCAACACTACCTAGATGCAAGTGTTGCATACAAACGAGCAGTGCTCAATGCCATTGACTACATATCCAAGTTTGGATACTCCAAAGAACAGGTTTAATTAGTTTTCTTTTCATTGTTATACCAAAATGCAAACTATGACTAATTGCTAAGGCTATGATTGGTTTACCTTTGGCCTTTTCTAACTTACATTTGTAAGGTAAATTCAGTTTGGTGATATGTTTAGTTTTTTTTTTTTCTTCTGAAAAATATGTTTGCACCTTTATATTTAGTTTGAAACCAAGTTTCAATTGAAAGTAATACCATTGTTTTTGCAAATTAAATTTGCAAAAACAAAATCTATTCAAATTTAAGTTTGTAAACTTTATTCTAAATTAAACATGTGTACTAATAATATGTTGAACATCAGGTGTACCTCCTTCTGTCTTGCATCCCTTGTGAAGGAAGAATATCTGGAATAGTCGATGCCCCCAATGCTGTAGCAACTCTGGCCATTCCAACAACTATATTTGACCAGGTAAATACTCTTAATCAATAGATCAAGCATGAGCCTTATTATTGACCTCTGTGAGCTATATATTACAATGGCTATTTACAACAATACTTTGTCTCAATACTAAGATTATCATTTCTTATAAGTTTCTTAAACTTAGGAGGCTCAAGACACATCCATCTAACCACAATATAATTGTATGGATTGAAATTATTGACATATTTATCACAATATTTTCTTATTTTTTATTTTTATTTTTTCACATTAGTAAAACACTCAATCAACTAGAAGGAATATGATAGAATGGCCTATCCAAATAGGTGTCTTAACTTAAGACAGAGATGCTATCTTTTGATATTATTTAGTTTTATTTTATTTTTCTAAAATATTAGATGATGTCACTTGTGTGTTGGTATTCTTTGTAAACCTCCATTTAGCATAAGGTATGCATGGATCATCAATTTTTTATTTATCTCTTTGTAACTCTTTAATGATAAATTTTTGGAGTAGTATAGAATAGTTTCTTTGAGCCTATCAAATGATGCTTTCATTGACATTTTTATACAACAATCAATTTCTTCATTGTTACAACCCCTCTAAATTCATTCACGTATGTCTTTCATTTTTCCCCCTCATACCCATCCATATTCCATTCTTCCTTTTCTACAACCAATAATAAAAAAATAAAAAAAACCAAGCTCAAGCCCAATTTTGTTAAGGATCTTGAGGATAAGATTCAAGTGAAACGGATGACAATAATAGGATGAGTCTAAAAATATTCAAATAGGTGACTTAAGACCTAGATATTATCTTTTGATATTACTCAGTTTTATTTTATTTTCTTAAAATTATTAGATGATGCAACTTGTATGATTGATATTCTTTGTAAACCCCTATTTAATTAACATAGGGTATGCATTATGTAATGGATCATCAATGAAGAATTTTAATTATATGTTTATCTTTTTGTAGCTTTTTAATGGTAAATTTTAGGAGTAACATAAAATAATCTCTCTGAGCCTATGAGAATAGCACTACAATCATCATTTGCTCGATCAACACTATTTTATGTGAACTTCATGCATTGTCAAAGCTAAAAAGCTAGAGACCGTTTCTTATTCTCAAAACATTCATATTAGGTTACCTGATTCACAAAGTCAAGGATTATAATTTTTTAATCATGGGGATTAAATTTTTATGTTGTTTCAGGATATTCGTCCTAAAAATAACAAGGTGCCAGTTGGACCCCGCCTTGTAAGGAAACCAGATGTCTTCAAATGCACTTATGACGGGAACTTGCCCATTACAAGGAATCCAAGTGCCACGTCATGATTCATATGAATTGCACAACATAAAATTAAGTAATTGAATACACGTGGTTAATGTAATGGAATTAAAATTGAATCGTTCGAGTATTACCGAGTTTAATCTTTAGCAAAAATAATTTTTAATCAGATTTTACTTACTTCTCGGGTCAAACTCCAGATAATTTTATCGTATGCTACTGCTCGCTGGACAAATGAAAAAACAATGTTAGTATTATGAACAAATCTAGAGTTTAGATAGAGTCTCCTAATTCAAATAAAGGGTGAATTTAGATAGACTATGTTAATTCAAATAAAAGCTAACCTCATGTTTGGATGAGGAATTTGAAACGTCTAAAATTTGAATTGCTTTAATTTTAATTTCCTTCATTTTCTAAATACTTTGTTTGGATAAATCAATTCAAATTTCTTAAATTTTAAATTCTTTGTTTGGATAAATCAATTCAAATTTCTTAAATTTTAAATTCTTTGTTTAATTTTAATTTCCTTCATTTTCTAAATACTTTGTTTGGATAAATCAATTCAAATTTCTTAAATTTTAAATTCTTTGTTTGGATAGAGCAATTCAATTTCCTCCATATGCAAAATTTCCTTTTTATGGTGATCCAATGGCTCCATTTCTTTTCATGGTGGTGGCGGAAGGTCTTTGTGGACTAATAAGGGAAGCTATTGAGAAGGATTTTTTAGGAGTTTCCAAGTGGGTGGATATGGGGTGGAGGTCAACTTGCTATAATATGCAAATGACACCATTTTCATTGGGGAAGCTACTTTGACCAATACTAGGACCGACAAATGCATTCTTTGATGCTTTGAATTAGCATCGGGGGTGGACGGATCCTTTGAAGAAAGACTTATGGGGGTTTTGAATTGCAAATTGATGAAGTTTCCTTTTAATTATCTTGGTATCCCAATTGGTGCTAACCCAAGAAAGGAGGAAATGTGGAAGCCCATAATCGAAAAAGTAAAAAAGAAATTGTCTTTGTGGAAACATAAACTCATCTCTTTTGTGGGGAGGGTGTGCCTCATTAATTCGATCCTCAATGTTCTTCCTCTTTTTTTCTTCTCTTTTTTTAAGATTCCTATGGTGGTTTTATCTAAATTGGTGAGTTTACAAAGAAATTTCTTGTGGGGAAGTGAGAGTGATAATAGGAAAATTGCTTGGGTTAGTTTGGAAAAAATATGTCTTCCAAAAGAAAGTGGGGGCTTGGGGATAAAAGATATAAGAGTTTTTAATGAAGCCTTGCTAAGTAAGTGGAGATGGCTCTTGTTTCATCAACAAGATTTGTTATAGGTGAGGGTCTTTAATGAGAGATACAAGGGGTGGAAAGGTTTAGTAGAGGCCACAATAAGGAAGGCTCTTTGTAGTGGAGGGGCATTTTCTTGTGGTAGTGGGAGTAAGTTTAGATGGTGTGATAAGGGCATGATTTAGGATATTAGTGATGGGAAAGTGGCTAGATTTTGGTTAGATTGTTGGTTGGAGGCGGAAACTTTAGAGAAAAAATACCTAAGATTATTATTTATTTCTACACAACAAAATGAGGTGGTTGAGAATATGGGAAATTGGGTTGGCGAGGGGTGGGTTTGGGATTTGAGGTGTTGGAGCATGTTATTTCAATGGGAGGAAGAACTTGCACAAAATTTTAAGTTAAGATTGAAGGGTGTGGTTATAAAAAAGAATGGTGTAGATAGTTCGAGGTGGTGTAATCAAAACTGGGGGTATACTTAGTGAATTCTGGCTACAATTTCATATCAAATCTTTCTGGTGTAATACCAAAGGATGACTTCTCAGTGGTTTTGTGGAAACTAATGATCCCACCCAAGGTGTAACGACCCGCCTCGTTGTTACGATATCACTAACTCTAAAATGTGAATTTCAATTTTTAAATAAAATCTCAATTAATTTGATTATGAAAATGGGAGTAAAATTTTTGCGATACACATTCACCAAACAACACACAAACACTTAAATAAACATCTATATATGTATATCTTAAACCATTATACACCATTCACATGACAATAATTTAGTTTTTACATGTATCTAAATCCATGATTTACATGCTCAAATCAAAAAACATTATGGAACCACTATAAAGGAGTTATTAATAAAACACAATTATCTCCCAAAATAATCCCAATGTCATCACGTCAACTTGGCGGCTCCCACAAAAAGAATCTCCCTCCAGGTCATCTATTATTGTTTATCTGCTCTCATGAACAAAGGTTCGCGATCATTGCGGGTACCAACCACACGGTACAAAATTGCAAGGGTGAGTTTATTATAAAAGAAATCAATAAGCATCAAATGACCATGATTAGTAAGAAAACAATAACAAATACCATAATCATACACAAATATTCATCACTCCAACATACACTTAACAACTAATCATCAACTTTTCCACAATTCCAATCAATCATACTTAGTATGATGCATGCACCAGATCTCAACTCTCAAATGTAATGTGGTATCATTCGTCAGAAAATAGTCTAAGCGTATCCACGTGACACTAACACTTAGGAAAACTAGACAACAAGTGTCGAAGTCACCTTATCGTGTACAAGTAACTCCCCCCCATAGTGATCTCCCTGAGTCAAAAGGGAGTTCCAAATCAAGTGACATGCTCTCAAGTACAAGTATTTTCTCTCATGAAAAACTACAAGTACAAGTATTTTCTCTCATGAGTCAAAAGGTTTATTACTTTAAGGTTTTTATCTATCAATAATTTATTTTTATATCATTCTATTGAATTTATGATTCTACTCAGTTAGATCTAGATTAATTAAAATTCAATGTGATATATGTGAAGAGATATAAGGTCGGATGGTTAAGAAAAATGGAAAGGAGAAAAGTATTATGGGTTTGATTTGATTCTTCATTCTAACAAAAACTAATAATTAATATTTATCAATAAAAAAAAGTGATATTGATGATGTTTTTATACCAAATATGGGAAACTTTTTTTTTAAATCATCGGGATACTTTTTTGAATTTATTACAATAGATAAGTCGGGTTTTAAAACACGACTTTGAGAAATATTCTCTAAAATAAAATTATCTAAAAACTATCATCTAAAGTTTTTTGTTGTTGCAAAGTTGTCTAAAGTATATACTCAAATAAAAGTCCAAATACAATTATATTCCATGAGATAGGTATAAATAAAAAATATATAAAGATATATTTAAGTGTTTTAATGTTGTCGGGTAACACATACACGTGGGTATGAGTACTAAGATATTCATCCCTATCTTGTTGGTAGTAAAAACGCTCATATCCATTACCCGCAATACCTCATAGAGATATCCATGAACTTCTCCGTTGCACAGATGTTATTTGCACGTGCAAATATATTTGTTATCCATAAGCATATCATATGAAAATGATTGTATGTATGAATGATATACTTTTCGGCTAGTTTTTTAGCTAATTTTGCAAAACATGGTTTATATTTGGCAAAACTAGTAGTTGAAAGCTGGAAAATTGAATAATTATCTTATTGAATCACAAGTATTTGATAAGATTATATGTTGAATTAGCTGAAAAATATAAATTTACATAAGTAGACCTAATATTCTACCTTAAATAAAAAGATTAAAAAAAATCTAATATGTTCAAGAACAAGAAGAGAATAAATATAAAAAGTTAAAAATTAGAAATTAACATTTTAAAAAATGTTACTTTTAGAAGCGTCTCAAACAATGCTAAAAACTGGTTTACCAAACAATCATACAAGTTTTCAGCTACTAAAAAAAAAGTTAACAACTAGCTGAAATCAAATACATTCTTAACATACACTATTAAATTAAAATGTTAATTAAAATAATTCATATAGTAACAATAAAATCTCTAAAAAAATTAACAAAACAAAAGAAAAACAAATCTCTAAAAAATCTAAATTATCAATTTGATAAATATCTTAAACTCATCATTACCATTATGACTACTACTACACCATTATCATATTATTGTCATCATTGTTACAATCATCTCAGTGTAATTTATGTAATTTCTAAGAAAAAAAATCAAGTTTATTACATTCAAATCTCATATATTTCTTCTTGTTTTAATGCAAGAAATAAGAAAAATTAATAATAAAAAGGAGAGAGAAGTAAAAGAAAAAGAAAAAAAGAGAGATATTTTTAATAAAAATTAAAAAAAATGAGAAGAGGGTTTGAAAATTGCGTCCGAAGGCATCAATTCATAGGCCTTTTTTTTTCCCAGCTGCAACTTTTACTTGCAATTTAATGGCCCTAAGGCCCTTCTTCTATTTCAACTTCTCGCGCGATAGATTGCTCTTTTCTCCTTCGCTCTTCCCTTTCCCATTCCCATTCCTATTCCTCCTTTCCCTCTCCTCTCCGCTCCTCCAATTCCCCCCAAACTTTCTCCCTCCGCCGCTTCGCCGCCGCCTCTCTCGCTTGCCCTCCACCGCCGCCGCCGCCCCTCGACGCCATGGCCCAGAAAATCGGAAAGTCCACGCGCCGCCCCGGTGCCTCCTCCAAGGCCCGCGTCTATGCCGATGTCAACGTCGTTCGCCCCAAGGAATATTGGGACTACGAGTCCCTCAACGTCCAGTGGGGGTAACATAACAGATTCTCCTTCTTCTTTTATTGTTTTTCCCCCCTTCGATTTTCAAATACCTTTAACCTTTTTTATTTTTTATTTATTTTGGATAATATAAATGTTTTCTTTTTTCCTTTTCCAAAGTAAAAGGGAATTTAGGGTTGTTGTTGTTGTTATTGTTGTGACTCTTTTTTTTTAGGGAGCAAGATGATTATGAGGTGGTGAGAAAGGTGGGTAGGGGGAAATACAGTGAGGTGTTCGAAGGTGTTCACTGCACCGACGGTGAGAAATGTGTCATTAAGATCCTGAAACCCGTGAAGAAGAAGAAGGTGAGAGCCATGTGTGAGCGTTGACGTTTTCTTTATTCTTTTGTGAAGTTTTGGATTTTGTTCTTATGTCTTGGTTGGGTTTACTTTTTCGATTCGAGTTTCGTAAATGAATGTGTTGTTATGCTTGTGCTGCAATAATCATAGACAAGACAAGTCATGTTATTATATTGAGGGATGCTTACAATTTGTAGAGTGGTATGCTTATGTTGATTTTGCAGTTGAAACGTTTTATTGTGTGTGTGGTGGCTTGGGTTATTTTATTTTCTGGGAAATAAAATTGACCAAAAGTATCACAAACTTGAGAGAAAAACTTAACATAATAATCAAATTCAAACACAAAAGCATAGCATCATAGTCTTTTGACAATTCTGATGATGTGGGTGAAGGTTCTGGCACAGATGATGAGCTATCCTTGATCACCAAAAATGCATAAAAAAGATGTGGAAAAGAAATGGCAAAGGATAACGACCTTTCAAGAAGAATTTCAAGGGAAGGATAAAGTTAATTTGTGTGTATTATAGGCTGTGAATGTGAATGTCATGCAAGTGGCCTTAGTGCTACAGAGTAGTTCTAGTTGCTTCCATTTGGTTACTCAGAATAAAGATGCTCTAGTAGCAGAGGGCTGTCTAGTTGTTTATTTTAAAGTATAAAGTATATATATATATATATATATATATATATATATATATATATATATATATATATATATATATATATATATATATATATATATATATATATATATATATATATATATATATATATATATATATAAATGTAACTCTGACAATGCTTCTGTTTCTGAATGCAGATCAAGAGGGAAATCAAAATATTACAGAATCTTTGTGGAGGGCCTAATGTTGTAAAGTTGCTTGACATTGTTAGAGACCAGCAATCGAAGACCCCAAGTCTTATATTTGAATATGTCAATAACACTGATTTTAAAGTGCTCTATCCTACATTGTCAGACTACGACATACGATATTATATTTTTGAACTTCTGAAGGCAAGTTCTATTCTCTATTGTTTAATAATGAAGTACATGAACTTGGCACAACTGATATTGTTTTTGCTTTTACTATTTTTTTAATCCTCACATCGTGTTGGACACAAGATATACTTGATGCTTCATAATAAGGTTGAATGTTAATGATTTCTGTGATCTTCTTGTTGAATTAGATTGAAAGTAATAAAGACTTGAGTGCTTTGCTATATAGATTTGGTAAATACTTCCGTCTTAGGTGTAGTGTAGATGAACTATGATAATGGTTGGTATTTCGGATCTGATATTGGAGGAAGGTTTTGTATTGTATAAGGGACTTATGGAACTTAACTGCTCCATAGATTCTCGTGATGCAATACATATCACCTTATCTTGTACAATAACAGTTCAAGAACCAGTTCCTTTCTCTTGAAATTGTGTGTTGAGTTTAAGAAAGCATCCTCGTCAGTATGGTTTGTATGCTGTCATCCTCAGCCATTTGTCCTGTGAGATAATGCAGCTTGCTTTCTAATTTCTATGTAAAAATGTATCTTATTATTGTTCTTCAACCATAGTTAATTGTGTGCAATAGCGCCACTATAGTGGTGTTTTGTCATGACTTCCTGCTGCTCAATAGAACCTGTTGTGGAACAGTTTTTTTGTGTCGTGCTCATTGCAGTGCTAATCCTGGGAAATCACGGATATCTCAGCTGCTATTTTTCCATGTTCAAAATCCCTTGTTTATGGTCTGTAGTTTAATCTCAAAATACTAGTGCCATTTTGAACATGGAATGAGCATATAAAATTAAAGAGATATTCTTCCCCTTACATATAAAATTAAAGACATATTCATAATTAGCGCCACTATAGTGGTGTTTTGTCATGACTTCCTACTGCTCAATAGAACCTGTTGTGGAACAGTTTTTTTGTGTCATGCTCATTGCAGTGCTAATCCTGGGAAATCACGGATATCTCAGCTGCTATTCTTCCATGCTCAAAATCCCTTGTTTATGGTCTGTAGTTTAATCACAAAATACTAGTGCCATTTTGCCAGGTCTTAGGGGGGAAATTCCCTCCCTTTTTCTTTTAATCAGAACAGAAACTCTATTTTCCCCTTCTTCATTTGCATGCCCAACAGTAACGAACGCAGGCCTTCTCCTGTCTGACAAAGACTCACCTATCTCTGGTGACATTGCCAGCCATCTCTTGGTGAACTCATCAATGATTTACTGAACCTGTGATCCATAAAGCAATGGCTTCATCCGCTCAGCCTCAGGGAACAACACCAAGCTCTGGCTCTACCTCTATATTGGTCTCTTGTTTGATTTCTTTAAGTTATTGATCGGTATTTAATTAAATCTAACTTTTGATCATTAATTATGAATATCTCTTTAATTTTATATGTATATTTTAAGTTTTCAGCTCATATATATGTCAATATAACTTATATAATGTGTGTCTTAAAAATTTATAATAGTGGTCATCTCACCACCTACTATATTGATTTTGGGGCGGTTGCTTCATGCCACTATTTGGGATTGACTATGTCTTCAACCCTTCTTGAACTCTGAAGCTTATGTTTTTTGGTGTTCATTGTATGGTAATGGTATTGTTGATCTGTTGTATCATCCAATAAAGATAATCTTTGATGGCGAAACTACATGTCACTCGATTCTATTTGTATTTATACTGAAGTAGCAAACTATAAAGTTTTGCCTGGAATAGTTAAAATACAAATAATATAGCTGCATCTAATGCCTATATGTCCTGTAGGTTTCATTGTTGGCATATTAGTTATTCTGTCCCTTATATTGTATTGGATTATTATGTATTGTCATTACGGTGATGCTTTGCTCAGTTTGGGATCTATAGTTTGCATTAAATTATTTTTTCAATCCAACCATTTCGTATTGCTTGTGGCTATCAACTTGGAAGCGCTAAGTTATTTGGAATTTCTGCCAGGCACTGGATTATTGCCATTCACAAGGAATCATGCATCGTGATGTGAAACCACATAATGTAATGATTGATCATGAGCAGCGTAAGCTTCGCCTTATAGATTGGGGGCTTGCAGAGTTCTATCATCCTGGGAAAGAATATAATGTTCGTGTGGCATCAAGGTACATTTGCTCTTATGTCTCTTTTTTTTGTTTTTTTTGGGAAGCAGGGGGGAGGACGATTCATAATTGAGGTGGGCCTTGGGGGGAATCACGAGGAGGGGAAAAGGGGATATAGTGCATTATGGCATTTTAACTTGTGCACTCTTGTTGCATGCCCTCATGACTCATCCCAAGTACTCAACCAGCTAAGCCATCTTTAGGGGAACTGCACTTATGCTTCTTTTGTTGCTTTTTCAAATGATTTATAAATTTACGAAGTAATTACTCAGGCTACATTTTCATACTTGTTGCACAGTCTGGTTTCTTTCCTTTTGGTTATTGTAATTACTCCTTCCATTTGCCTCTAGGCTTGGTTATGTAGATACTTCTTAAACAAAGTGTCTAAGCCCATGAATACAAAATTTTAAGTTAGAAGGTTATGAGAGATTTCTTTTTATTTAAAATGATCATTTGGTAAGCCATGTTTGTTATAGCAAGGATGAGGGGCATGGGGTTTGGAAATTTAGTGTCCAAAGTCAATGCTTTAGTTGGTAAATCTTTAATGGTGATTCCCCTGCATAGACACCTTTAGCCATCAGGTAAAGAACAAATATGGATTTACATGTTTTTGGTTAAAAAGGAACTTGATTATGGCTACTGAGAGTTTTTATTCTCTCATTTATTAGCAATCACAAACATTTTTTGATCTCCTTTATGCCTGATTTGCTTGTAGATATTTCAAAGGTCCCGAGCTTCTTGTTGATCTTCAAGACTATGATTACTCTCTAGATTTATGGAGTCTTGGTTGTATGTTTGCTGGGATGGTAAATGGTTCACTTTCCTTCAAATGCAATTTTTTTATTATTACATTGTTTAGGCCTGGTTCTTCCTTTGAGATAAACCTTAGAATCTTTATCTACTTCATGATAGATCAATTTCTCCTTTTGAAGTCATACAGATTTAAATCTCCTCCCCTGCTTGCCTCATGCTTGTGTATTTACGTTTTACAGATATTCCGTAAGGAGCCATTCTTTTATGGACATGATAACTATGATCAACTGGTCAAAATAGCTAAGGTAAGGGAAGCCTGGGAGGTGGACTTGAGTTTGTGCCAGATTGTTAAGTTATGTATGTTTGAGTGATAACTCATTGCTGCTTTGCTCTGGCCCTGGTGTTTTTTTATTTGTAATCGTACATTTCATGCTGGGGATTTTGTGTTGCAAGTGTGCATTGTTCTTGAATCTTGTATTGTTTTTTGCCTTTCCTCTTTATTGAATGGTTCCAAAGTTTGCTTCTCTCAATATTTGGCCATTTGATACTAAATTTTGGACTTTGGAGCTTTAGATCATATTATTGGTAATCCATCATGAAAACTTCACACTTCATCACCCTTGCAGATGGTTCTAAAGTCAAAGCTTACAATGGTCAAATCTCCTGTCTTCCATCCTTGACTTTAGAATCAGTTCCTATTCCTGTTTCACATTCACCATTCAATAAAGATTCTATTAGTAAACCAAAAAGCATCTTAATTGTTCAACAGCCTTCTTCTCTGACTCTTTTCATATACATGACTGGAGTATGAGATAGGTGTTTGGTGCCAGGCTCCTTTGTTTCCAACTTCAATCTTCCACTGTTGTTGCAGCAGCTGCATCTCCAAATACATTTTTAGGACTATGGGGAAGGGATAGTTAATTAGGATAGTTAGTTAAAGTTAGTGACCTAAATAAATAGGACTGAAGCTCTTTGTGAATTGAGGGAATTCAGGGGGATCTTATATCATTTGTAAATTGAGCATTAGCTCTTTGTGAAGGATTAATCCTTTGAGGAGGTCTCCTATTTTGCTTAGTGCCAAAATCCCTAGCATTTAACTCAAATACTATAAAATATGCATCCCTAAATCTAATCTCAATTGTGGTCTTGTGATAAAATTATCTTTTTGTGAAGAAATATGATGGGTTTGGCTTTTGAGAATGCCTTCTTCCGTTTCCTACTTGCTGCCTTATTTTTCTGCTACTGATCTTTGCAGAACTCTGTGTGTGTTATACTTATATTTGGCTACAGTATTGGTGTAGAAGCAACTAAAAAGAGATGATGATGGGGAATTTGATTGATAATCTTTTTTCCCTCATGCAATAGGTACTTGGGACAGATGAATTAAGTGTATATTTAGATAAGTATCGAATAGAGTTGGACCCTCATCTTGCAGCACTTATCGGGAGGTTTGTCTGTGCTTACATAGTTTAGTATATATGTTGCTTTTGTTAAATAAAGCTATTTTTTTAACTAAGAAGACACTCCAAATATTGTGACAGGCATAGCCGCAAGCCATGGGCGAAGTTCATTAATGTAGAAAATCATCACTTGGCTGTTCCTGAGGTAGTATGCATTTGTAATTATTTATTTAAATGTACATGTATATATATTATGATTGATTCTCATTCTAAATTTACACTATTTTTTAAAAGGCCGTTGACTTTGTTGACAAGTTATTACGCTATGATCACCAAGAACGTCCTACTGCAAAAGAAGCCATGGTAAGAACTCAATCTTTTTAGTATTGTTATTACTGCTCTATGTTTTATTGTGACACTTTCAAGATATATTAGCCCAGCTTGGACTTGCATTTGGGAATTCAGGCTTCTGATGTGATTTTGCTGTGACTACTGGTTCTCATATGATTGCCGTTAATCCTGCCTTGTTTGGACTTTGGAGTTTATTTTTAAATTTTAGAAGAAAAAAATGGTGGGAAATCCATGTTAAGTAGACCATTTAATGGTTATAACCAACCTTTATAGTTGGTTTCTAATTCTTTGCTTGGTATCCTAGGTGATTGTAGGTAGAACCTGGATTTTTATTTGTTTGTTTGCCTTTTTAACCTATTGGTTTTGGTAACGAGTGCTCTATAATAAAAGATGACAAAGTATTAAATGTAAAGTTAAGCATTTAATATATTAGGAACTTGTTGACACAATTTATTATTTTTGCTCAAATTGTATAATAGGCTGTCTATGCCCTTCCTAGCACCCAAATATTTGTTAATATGAACTTGTTTTGCAAAATGTTTTTAACAGAATATTTATTGATATGCAGGCCCATCCATACTTCAATCCAGTTAGAAATGCAGAAAGTAGTAGAACTCGAGCACATTGAGTTGTTGGTGCTTGTTGAGATATGGTGTTCGTTCTTGACAGGGGGGCAACAGTCTGAACTGTTATTTCTGGTGGAACTTGCTTTTAGGTGATTCCCCTGTTCTGTTGTAAAACTCATTTTAATTAGCTTTTTGCATAATAGTTTTGTTTCTGGTTTTTTAAAATTATTTTTGGGTGGAAATTCAGCTCTCTACAGTTTTATTTGATTGTGTGCCAAAATTTGGAAATGAAATGTTGATTCAATTTCAGAAAAATTATCCGCGTGTTTTTTTATGTAACATGTTGAATCATATTTTTAAGGTTCCCGATACATTACAAGTGTTGGCACGTGATAACTATTACAGCCATCCCATTTAACTTCCGGCTGTAAGGGGGATAATGTAGGTATGGGTGTGCACCATGGTTTTGAAACCGGATTGGTTGGTTCGATCGGGAATTGTTCACGCGTCTGGTTCAATGCTTCCTAAAAAGTTGTGTCCTTTAACTGATTTAAAATTGTTGAATTGGTTGAAAATCGGTAAAATCTGCTAGGTTAATTGGTTTCGCCTAAAACTTTTTAAATTTTTTTTTTCAAAATGTCATTTTGATTTTAAAGAAAAAAATATTATGACTTAGAACACTTTTAAGTAAAGTTTATTTTTTATTTTTATCAATTTATACAAATTATGCTATATTAAAATATAAAAAAATGTTTTATTAAGACCGGTTTGACTTTGATTGAATTATTGATCCTTAAATTAGTGTCTTTTTCGGTTCGATTCTAAGAACACTAGTATTTGTAATTAGGGCCTTGGTGGGACTCAAGGTATTCTTACAAATTTTGGTCCTTAAGGTTAATTTTGAGACTAATTTTTAGTTTGACATTTAGTGACATTTAAAATTTTTGGTTCTTTTTTACTGATGTATTGTGTAAATCAAATTTAAGTCTTTTTCTATCATTTCAGTTTGAGTAGTTAACAGAGCTATAATTCATTGGGTGTAGCTTATAGCATTTGATTACTCCTTGCTATACTTTCGTAGAAGGAAGGAAAGTGACTAGGACAGAAAATATGGAAGGTTATATTATCGTATTTGGTCAAAAACAAAGTGAAAAGAAAAAAAATTCTTGAGCTTGGTTGAGAAGAAAGTGAAGAAAAAAAAAATCATGTTTGGTTGAGAAAACTTAAGAGAAAAGTTGACTTTTAACTTTTTTTTTTATTTCTTTAAATTTAATTTTCCCCTTTCATTTCGCATCAAACAGTTAGTTAAATAAAATATGTGAATAAGTATAATTGGTTCTTGAAATTTAAAACTAAACCAAACATTACAATCTTACTAATCTTTCCAAGATTTGCAACCTGTTTTCTAATGTTAGTATTAGTACATCATTTCCAAGTTTAATTGTCGTCTTTCTTAATTTGATAATTGTGTGCATTTAATTCATAAAAATGCAGATAATTGAACTCTCTTTTGGTGACGGTTTAAAATGTTACAAGCCGAACGAAGAGTTACTTAGTTGGGTACGGCACTTGTTTTGTGTCCAGAACAAAAAGACTAGTCTAGATTAGTCAATGCACCTGGGCCATTTAATCTATTCAACCAAATACTTAAACATTTGAGATTAAGCAATTGCGAACAATGGCAGCATCAGCAACCCACTTCTCTGGATTTTCCTAGCAAATGATGAGTTGATCCTCTTATTTCTATTAATGTTGTGCCAAAAATGTCATTGTGTATACACATCAATTTCCCCGCAACGTTTATCTTCATTTTTCTTTATTTGATCTTGTTTAGAGGTTTCCTTTTTTTGAGGAACTCGCTGACCTACGTTTCGTTGCGAATTGAGCACTTTTTTGCCGCCATATTACTCGCCCCAACACTCTCCTCAAAGTCCTCGCATTAATAACAGTCATTCCGTTATTAGTAATAAGGCTCAGTCTTCGGATAGTTCTTTTCTTTTTCCTTGTATTTTGGGTGAGGGGTAGTAAAATGATAATTGCCTGAAAACACTCAATTGTTTTTTAAACGAGCTTCTACATTACGCATGTCAAAACAGGTTCGGCTTCACTGATAGTGATAGACCTGGGTAACCGGTCCAACAAATTAAGTTGGGTTAATAATGTTTAATCCTTTAATATGTACAATCCACCAATTCAAATGGGTCCAATGGTGGATTGAGTTAGGTCAATGCGTTAGGTTGAATTTTCTTTTTAAGTAAATTAAAGTTTTTAAAATAAATTAATATTTTATTATTGTTTGATTAATTTCTTTTGTTTAAAATTGTGAAATCTCATAATTTTGGTTATCTTATTTTAAAATGAAGATATTTGATCTATTAAGGAGGAAATGCAATAACATAGAGTGTTAATTGAGCATATTGCTACAAATTTAATGATAGCAAATCTATTGAAATGTTTACTACCTAAGATATTCATTGATTATGTTAAAAAATGAGTGATATGAATAAGTCATTATTAACAATATAATGTAACGTGTATTAATTTTTCTTTTTGTTATTGGATTGGTAGATTAATCCAATTCATCCCGATTTAAGTTTAGTTGGAATTTTCAATCCAATGCAAAAATGGGTCTAATCCAACTCAACCGATTTGTTGAGTTAGGTTAGATTGGATTAGGTAGTTCACATTCTTACTTTTATTTACAACAAGAAAAAAAAAATTATTTTTAGTCTTTTTTTATTTCTTTTGAATATGAAGGTACACTATTGTATAGAAGAGAAAGACAAAACTATTCATTTTTCGGTATTAACATAATTAATAAAAAAGTCTTTCTATATCTGATCCTTATATGGAAAATAATATTGTAGTGCTAAATATAGGTAGGGTAACTAACTCCAAGAGCATGTTTTTCAGGAAACTCATGAAATTGACAAATTAGGAAGTGCGTATTCACCTCACTGTTTTACTATTGTTATTATAATCAACAAATTAAAGTGAACAGACCAGAGTCTCCCAACCCAACTTAATTTTTATTAATGATCAAACCACTTTCGATTCAATCTTATGTTGTTCACTTTCTAGGAGAATCCAAAGATTGGGATCATATAAATATATTTTGTTATATTTTTAAATAAATAAAAATGCTACCGTTTTTCTAAAATCTAAATAGATGAGACCTAATTGGTCAGAGAGAAGAGCTCGACATTCTAAAGATAAAGATCCCCACTTCAATAGAAAATGAACAGACCACGGTCTCCATTCCACTCTAAAGGGTCATATATAGTGTTCTCATTTTTTGTTGGATCCTTGTCTCCTCACATATATTATTTCCGCACATACATTACTTGAATCATGTTTACCCAAATGTTTCCCTGGCACATCTACCAAACACATTCCATAATATTATTGTCTATGGCTATTACTAAGATGTTATTGTCTTCCCACTCAGGTTCACCAACTCAAGGGATGTATCATGTGTCCCTTTGTTTTAAAAGGGTATTGCTCTCTCCTTGGATTATCCTGCTACATAGTACAACACTCCTTAATTAAGCATAATCTTTATATCTAATCATTAGATTATACAAGTTTTCTACCCACCTTATATCACTTAAAAAGAGCGTGCGAGCATATGTGGAAATTAATGAAGTGCCACATAGTAGCTGGAGACAAAGTTAAGACATAAATCCCGGAATCTTCGTGCTTATGGCACATATTTGGCATATAATCCGATATTATGGAACAAGTTGGTGGGGACCATCAAACTCGCATAAAGAATATGCATGTTAATCTATTATTTGTAGGATTTGATTTGCTCTTCTAATCAACTTGAAAAAAGTCTAGTTGATAACAATATGTGTTATTCATACGATAATTTATAGTATAATAATATTGTCAATCTTTATTCTTCTTTATCGTATTATTCATTACATTTCATTCTTTTTTATAGTTTATATGTAAAATATTATTTGTTGTACAATTTGTTTTATGAATAACATTTTTTATCATACCAAAATCGTGATGAAAAATTAAAAAAAAAAATTCTCTTTCTCGTGTTCAAACAAATTCACGTAGAATTAAATATCAAGCAACATGGGCATATGGTGATCTACCACTCAGCGTTTTTCAACTTTCCTCCCTCTTTTTAAATGGCGACGTTTCGATTTTAGCCACTAAGTGCTGAAAAACTTGGAGAAGAGAAAAGATGCCTAATATTGTACTACTGTGCTATTGTAGTCCCACCAAAAGATAAAAAACTTACAATAAGCGACGAATTAACAAAAGTTACAAGAGACATTGAAGTTTAAAAATATGACACTTGGAAGCATGAGAAAAAGCATGACTAATTTATTAAGATATGATATGTGATATGCGCCGAGTGATGATCATTTTTGGTTTTGTTTAGACGATTAATTAAGAGTTTGCCATCACCAAGCAAATGGAATGATGTTACCGCAAAACCCTTTAATGTATTAATTATTAATAATGAATAATATTGTGTGTATACGAGAAAGAGATGCTTAGTGGGTATTCTGTTGCATACTTGCAAATCAACCAAGTGGGTTGAGAATGGATTCTCTGATTTGATTTTGTAGCTAAAACAATGCGTTTGATTTTTTGTTCTTTTCAATAATGATTGCATTCTATTTCGACTTGCAGTGTTCTGAATAATGCATAAGTAATCATTAAATACATAAATCAATTAACATAACATTATTTAAACGTTTTAAATTGAAGTTCTGGATACACAAATATAAGATTGTCACCATTAAACAATGCCTCTGATTTATCCCAAAAACAATGCGCAAACAAGCAAATATTATTATTATTATAAATGCGATGAATCATGCATGTATGTATGTGGATGATGTGAATAAGCATAGGTGCACATGATGACGTGCTACACTATGCTAGGTGTTGTGATTATACTATATATTTTTAGGGTACAGTTGTGGAATTTGTTCTTATCCTACACAAACCCGACCAATGCTTTCCGTTTCAGTGGTCTTGTCTTCTTCTACAATTGCCGATGAATGTAGCAAAAGGGATACATGGACATTATGGGTGTTTTTGGTTGGAAGGATGGTAAATACATTCTCCAGTTGACTTGACATCCACGCCGCGGTCTTGTCAGGATGGGTTCAGATTATAATTGCCAATGCTTTGATTTGATATAACAGAAAAGTAGCTTTGTTCACTTCTACCCAGATCATAATTTTCAAACAAAATTATAACCTAAAGTTTAAATAATGTTTATTTCATCTCTATCAAATAGAGTATTTTTTTTTAACCTTTTAAAGTGTAAATTTTTAGTCTAGGTCAAATAACCTAATTAATTGGGACTGAGATTCTCTACGGCACAATAGCTTCCTAAGTCTATACAGCTAACATATTAGCCTTTCAAAATTAAACAGATAACTATATTTTTTATAGTTTTTTTTTTTTTATAATCATTAGATTTAAATCCAATGACCAATATCACTGTTGTAAGAACAGCATGGCGGCAGAGAATCCATACAATTATTTGATTAATTCTGTAATAACAATGTTAGCATCACATTAACTTTCTACGTTATTAAAGAAGACTATAATAGGAGAATCACATTTGATAAACTTTTTAAAAATTTTCATCTGTTGACATGTGTCATCAACTATTTTGAATATAAAAGAATTTGAAAAATCAAATTTTAAAAAAAATTAAATATGATTATCCCATGAAATTTCTTAACTACAACATATCTCAATGAACTACTAATGAATTATTAAAATTGTTACAACGTTATTATTTGATGACATGAATTTAAAAAATTACTTAAAATAAATAGCTTCAATTAAAAGAAATATTTAAAGAACTAAAAAAATCTCATAGAAATTAAAAGATTATTTAAGTCTAAACTAAAATAGAATTTTAATTTCTTATTTATTTTTTAAGTTTTAATTTGATTCTTTAAATCTTAAAAAATAATAGTTTTAATTTATAATGTTTTATGTTAAATCAATTTCGTTCCTTTATTAATTTTTGACACTATAATGTCAATTTTAGTTACATGATATCTTTCATAGTTTATCATGTATTATCGAATTGATCAAGTAAATATGATAAATTATCACAAGAATAAATTTGTTCTAAAAAACTTCAAAATTTAAGGAATCAAACTCAAATCTAAAATATAAATAAGGACCAAAAATTTATTTTAATCAAATTTATCCTTGGGAACATTTAATCATGAATTTAGCAAAGATAGGTAAAACTCATAATTCTTTCCGATCATGAATTTTAAAATTTTCTAAAATAGTTTCAGTTTTCCTTAATAAAAAATTAATAATGCAACTTATATTTAATTATTTCATATTACCTTAGATAAGTATTAAGAACGATTCCTTTTTTATAAATTTGTTCAGTTTAGAATAACTAAATTTATAATCAATAAGTAATCTTAAGACTGCTCTAAAGAAAAGTAATCTTTAAGACTATTTAGTTGAGAATAAGAATAGAATAAGAATGGAATATGAAGAATGAATTAAAGCCAAAACTTTTGCGGGAAAGAGTCATGCACTCAGTAATGATATTTTTTTTCTCCTTCATAGGCTTATTCTTTCGTCATCTCGTATCAATTAGTAGGTATTTTGGATATGATCCAAGTTTGTTCAATGAACGATTAAGCAATTATTATGAGATAAAAAAGTTCTTTTTAAGAGTGAGATTCCAAAATAGGTCGAGGACCCAAAGAATGAACTAATGCATAGAAATTATTCTTCATAATAATCAGTCAAAAAACTAAAATCTAACATTTAATTACGATAGAAAATCTTTTGAAATGCTTTCGTGATTCCAAATCTATGGAGTCTTGACAACCATCTAGTAAGAATAACATGATCAGCAAAATCATGGTGGGTTCTCAGAATCACGCTTTAATGAGAAAATGGTTCATTTCAATTATAAATGAGCAAGAATATCTCATCTTGTCATTTTAAATTTATCCACTTTATTCTACTCCAAGTATGCATTGAGAGGGTATATATATGTAATATGCTTCTATGTTGACCGCCAATTGTTCAAAATAAGAGATGAATCTTGACATCTACGATGATATTCTAAGTATATCTACTTAATGTAATGAGTAATTCAATATATATAATAGGATGTTTAATATGATATTTAAATCACGAGATTCTCTCAATTAATAGATTAGACATTGAGGTTGAACTTTCTGCATGTGCTTAATGCTTTTATTTAGAGTTGGATTAGAAAAATTCTACTTATAAACAGGAGTGGATTCAGAAATCAAATTGAAGGAGTGGATGAAATTATCTTTCCTTTGAGTTTAATGATTGTGGATCGATAATTTTACAATTCTCATTTAATTAAAAATCACTGTTTTTATATAACTTTTAAGTTAATTATTATAAAATAAAATAAAATTAACATACACAATAATTTATAATTAAATAATTGAGTAAAATTATTTTATATTATTAGTATATATCTATTTTTCTCTTCTTCTTTTTTACAATTATATAAACATTACACTTCTAATAAATAATTATTCAATAAATAAAAATAATAAATATGTTTGATAAGATATTTTAATTAGTTTTTAATTTTTTTATTAGCTGAAAAGTTCATTTGACTTGATTGTTGAATAAATAAGCTTTTTATAATAAATTTTCAGTGGTTTTTTATTATTTTTGAAATACTAATTTCTAACTTCCAACTTTTTATATTTTTTTATCTTTAATATATTTATCAAATTTTATTTTCACTTTTTTATAACACTTTTTAAGTACTTCAATTAGTTTTACTAAACATTTATAATTTTATAAGTTTATTTTCAGTTTCCAACTAGTTATTTTAGTTAATTAGTTTTGTCAAATAGTCAATGAGTTCAATAAAAATATTTATTGGTTTTAACTGATTGTTATTTAAATGAAAAAAACAAAAAATATAATAAAAATTTCTATTACTAAAAAGTTTTCTATTTTAAAAGACAATATTTCTGTAGTTCATGTGATTTTTATTATTTTTTATAAAAAAAAACTATTAAAATGTATTGATTATTTCTTGAAAAAATATATTAGAATTTTGATTCAAATCAGGAAGGAAAGATGCAAGGGAGCATGCGTGGACTTTCAAAGTTGCAGATTTCTGAAAGAGTTAATTTGGCTAGTTGCAGGTTTCATGCTTATTACTTTGGATCGATAAACGAGAGGGAAAATTAACAACGAGATAGGAAATTTGCTATTAACGAAGTCTTGAGAGTGTTGTATCAGTATGACTATTATACAAAGAACGCTTTCTTATTTAGATTAAGACGCAAAAATAGAACTTATAATCATGATTCATGAGACGACTCTCCTACATTCGCCTATGAAATATGAATGTAGCAAACAAAACGGATGCATGGAACCAAATTATGTCAGATTATGATTGGCAATGGTTGATTTCATATAACGGAGAAGTAGCTTTTGTTCAGTTCTCCCAAGATCGCAATTTGGAACCAAATTATATTTCAGAACATGTCAATGGCCGGATATCTCATGTTGATAAGTAATAAGGTAAAAATAGCATATTGGATAATTTTTATCTTTTAAATCAATTTTATAGTATTAAATTTTATAAAAATTTACATTTTAAGTTATTATCAAAACTTACTAGAGTGACTATTATCAAGTCTATTGTGTTACCCACTGTCAAATCATTGTTGAATTATCACATAGGTTTAGTTCCCTAAATTACACAAAGTTGTTTAGTCCTCACATAAGAGAGTGTATTAGAGATTCTACATTAACTAATAATAAAATTAAAATAATATATATAATTAGAAACAACCACATCTTGTAGGATTCAGTTATTTCAAACTCACATTCTAAGATCAATCATCAATTTAACAAAGTAACAGACATATTACTTATAGATAGTATTGATATAAGAGAAAAAAAAGTTATACACTAATAATGTAAAAAGTTTTATACAATTATCCCATCATATCTCATCATGTATGATAAATTTATTTACTTTTAAAATAATTATCTTAAAATAATTTAAACGATAATTTATGATTAAATGATAGTGTAAACCTATTTTTATAGTATGAATGCATAAACATTGAACTCTTTATAAAATATTTTCGGAATCAAAGTTTAAATAGTAAATTGACTCATTAGTGATTATATAATTTACTTAGGTCTAAAATAAGCACATTGTAAACTAACACATGCATGGATTCAATAATATCACGATTATTTCCTTTGTCCCTAGTTATAAGATAATCTCAACTAATTTTTGTCTTTAAAAAAAATAATTAATTTAATTAATCACATTAAATATGTCAATTATGTGTATTATCATTAAAAAAGTTATTCTTTTCTTATCTCTTTATCCACTTAATTATTTCTCATTAATGTTTAGAAAAAAAATAATTGAATAAGAGTATGTAAAGAAAAAAAATAATCAATACATCTAGAAATTACAAAATGATCTTATAAAAAGAGACAAACATGTTTCTGAAAAAGATATTATAGTTAAGGATGGAAGGAGTATTTGTTATAGATAAAATATGTTTCTAATCTAAAAAGTAGAATTTTGTTTAATTTATGCATTCAAAAATATTTCATTAAATTTATTTTATGTCTTTTAAAATTTTCAAAAATATTTTCTATTTTCTTTATTGATAGTGTAACCTACATTCAATTATATTATGTTACATCCAGTAACATATCTATAATGGGACAAAAATATAATCTGCAATATTTTTATAAAAACAATTATAACCTTTTACAAAATACATTATCTTATACTATCAAATGCTTGGATCAACTATCATGAGATTGTTCAAGCTTAAGATTATGTTTGATAAAACTTATTGAAAAACTAGTTGAAAATTGAAAAATTAGTCGAAAAATGAAAATTTAGCTAATAGTTGAAAGTTGATAACTATAATTGAAAATTTTTAAGTTAACTTACTAAATCATAACAATTTGGTAAACACAATCCATTAAAGTCGTTGAAAAATGTAAAATAACATAAATAAACATAATTATGTGATATTTTAATATAATTTTTAATTTTTTATTGATCAAAATATATTTTATGGGGTTATAATTTTAGTGTTTTAATTCATTTTAAACTCTTGTAATCTTTTCATTTATAGATAAGTTATTTTCATTAATTTTTTTTGTTTAAATTATTATATTTTTTCATATTATGTATTCTACTATTAATTTTACATTATATCTTAAAATATCTTTTAATCAAGTTTAAAATAAAATAAAATAAATACTCATAAGTAGACATTATATTTTTATTATGTTAATTAGGGTGATAGTTAAAATAAATCATCTAATGTAAAATAATTAAAAATAATAAAATAAATAAGATAAATTTAGCATTTATCATGGTCAATTTTATCAAGTATAATATTAAAATAATAAATTAAATATTATAAATAGTAGAATGGCTAAAATAAAAATAGTTTAATATAAAAAATGCAAAATATAATAACAAAATTAAAATTAAACAAACCTATCATCTATCATCTATCATTATCAATACTTTATGTATAATGTTAAAATAATAAAATAAATAGTGTCAAGGGAATAAGAAAATTTAATAAATAAGATAATAAGGAATGGATATTTTAAGGATAAAAGAAATAAAATATAAAAAAGATAGAAGTTAGAAACTTTTTTTTTTTAAAAAAATACTACTTGAATTAGTGTTAAAAAAACGTAAAAAATTACTAAAAAAACTTATTCATCGGGCAGTGAAATAAGTTTTTTAGTTAGTAAAAAAAAATAAAAAAATTAACTAAAGTATTTTGATAAACTTAGCCTAACTAGTAGAGGATACCCTTGGTTTATTAAAAAAAATATTATGACAAAAAAATTCAAAATACCTAAGACTTTGCAAATTAAAATTCTCCTCACGCATTCTCATACTTTTAGAATGTATGATTTTTTTTGTGATTATAAAGATCAATAATTTCATTAACTTTAAAAATTGATCATCAAATAACTATACAGGTGTCAAGATGACTACCAAGACCCATAAACTCCACAAGGGGAAGGGTGAACGAAACTTGACATTCTTCAATGGTGAGGGTTGTGATATGCGATGTGATAGCAATGGTGACGATGATGAAAACAAGATGTGGTGGTAGTGGTGGTGTCGCAATACATTTTCAATGGTTTGGAGAGGAGAGAAAGAAGAAGTTTGGAAGGAAATTTGTATGGTTGTGGTGGTGGCAAGATGTGATGGCGGTAACAATAAAAATAAGATGTGGTGTTGGTGGTGTCGCGATAGTGTTTGAGGAGTGAGGGTGAGAGGGAGTTTGAATGGGAAAGGATATTGTTGTTGTGCTGGTGGTGACACAATGTAATGACAATGGCGATGGTAATGAAATATGGTGTCTCGATAAGGTTTTAAGGGTTCAAGGAGTGAGAGAGAATTCACAAAGGAATAAGGTGAGAATGAGAATGAAAGAATTTAAATTTACAAAAGTAAAAATAATTATACTTCGGTTATTTTTGAATCAATGTAGAATATAAAATTCTACATTGATTTACATTAGAACTAATGTAGAATACTTTATAACGTTATTTTAAATATGATGTTGTGTATTTAAATTTATTTAAAAAATGTTATCGATTTATCATGCTTATGAACCGATTTCAATAAATGAGGCAAATGACCTTTCATGTAGTAGTGTGTATCACTCATTCACTCACAAATTACACCACTTCAACAATGAAGAAACCAACAATATAAAGTAGCCATGAGAAACACAATGTACACATTCACTCTAATTTTAACTTTATTGATAATCTCTTTTTATTACTAACTTAAAAGTCATCGTTCTTGTATGTAACTACATGTGTACTTCATGCAAAAGTTTCTAGAAGTTCTCAGTCAAGATTCTAGGTACTCTAGCAAATATTCTATTCCTTTATACCAATGCAAAATGATAATACAAATAAATAAAGAAATTTTTATAAAAAAAATTGTTTTAAATATAAAATCACTCTTCTAAGAATAGGTTAACATTGGCTTCCTAGAAGTTTCAAGTGATCATTCCTTCTAACAAAATATCACCCTCTCCTATTAATATGTAAGTACATGGGTAAGACACTAATATAATGAATTAGGTAAAATATCTCTCCCTTGTCCTCCTATATATAGATAACCACGTAAGAGAATTGGGGGATGGGGTTGAGTTCTTTGCTATGGAAACCTAGGTGGATATCTTCTCTCCTTTCTTCAAAAAACGCGACCATGCACGGACCTCTTCTTGCTTCAGTTTTGCTAATTTTTCTAAGGTGAGTGGAATGTTTTGAGGTAAACATGTCTTCCTTTTCCTCCTCAACTAAAGTGTGACAATCTTTTGAGGTAATTTGCAAATTTTAGAGCTTTGAAGCAAGCCTAGTAGTGTGTGCGATCTTTGAAACTCTTGGCCATTGCAAGAATTTAGAGATCTCATGCTTTAGGTGACCCTAACATAAATGCACTACGATTTATCTTGTTGCCTTTATGTTTTTTTTCTTCATATTTTAAGAGTGAAAATTGGAGAAAAGTCTTTATAGGTATATGAACTATTATTTTGCTTTTTTGTTTTCTGCTTATTCTCTTGTTCTTTTTTGCATAATTTGATGAACTAGATCTCTCATGTTTAAGATTAATGAAAGTCCAATTTTATGATTTACGTTAAATTAAAAACAGCTTCTACATGTGAAACAATGAACTTGGTAAGCTAATATCTGTAAATCTCGTTGTTTTTCATATTTTTAGAGACATGAGCTTCAGAACACTTACATAGTTATTTTTTCTTTGCTTACTCCCCAAAAAAAATGATGAAAGAGTGTGGTTTGGCTCATTGGCTGTGCTACATGGAGAAGAAGAAATTAAAATAATAAAATCTAATATAAAATAATGTAAATTTAAGATAATGATTGACAATTTGATAAAAGGCATTTTCAAATCAATTTATTCATGTATAATTCTGTACTTGGATATTAATGTGGTGGATGCAGGTCATTTTACTTGATGGAGGCTGTAACATCAACTTAATGTTGTCATAGAGTGGGTGGTGAATTGACTTAAACCAAAATGAAAATAGAAAAATTAATAAAGGATTTCATAAATGAACAAGACAAAAATAGTTGAGATAAGAAAAATTAATGTATTCCGTGGCACTCTGCCAGTAGTACCCGCATAATATAGTGGTTGGGAGAGTAATGAATTGTTTTTATTTTGGGTAGTTCGTTGATGTTTTATTAACAAATACTATGTGTCTTATGAAAAAATAAATAAATAAATTAATTTAGGATTAGATAGATAATAAAATAATAAAATAAATAGATAAGACAAGTACAATGGGTAATAAAAATCTATACTCCCCTTTTTTTTAGTTAGAGTTAGTCGAGACTTACTCCTAGGTTATGATATAAAGTTTTATTTTTTAAATATAGAAATATCTAAATCTACCTAAACAAAGATTATTATATAGAAAAATTATTTTCTAAATTGAATAACTTAATTAGTATGGTTATGGAGGTAAGGTAATACAACAACTATATTTTTAGTAGCTAAATTAGTTACAAAATTAAATTAACTCGATTGCACCCTCGTTGGACATGGTTGAATGCCAGTAATAAAGAATGAAAAAATGAATATAATTGTTGAGATTATCTGTGAATATACATGAATTTGCATATTAATAATGATGAAACTGAAAAGAATTATTTTGTAATTAATAACCTATGCTAATGTGTTGGATTATATATGAGGATTGAGATCTTGTTGATCAATTGATAGTTTTATTATGAGGATCAAGATTTCATGTATTGAGAAAGAATTTGCGATAAGTACTTGGTTGATATTAAATCAAAGTCGATAAATGCGAACTTTAATTTAATAGATATAAAAAAATATTAAAAAGAGTATATTAAAAAATATATTAGTATCGTTCTTATTTGATTATTAATGTGATGATCCGATCCATGCATTCATCTGTATCTTGGTATTGAGAGATGATGCACTTAGTATGGAGCTAAACTTTGGGTCATTTAGATGAGTGTGAAATTGAAAGTGGGAGTCTATAGATAAACCTTAGGGATGCAAATTTTCCATGTGACTCTAAATTGGCCAACAGTCACTTTTTGTGTTGAGGTGCTATTTGTACTTGCAAATTAATTATCTTAAGGTGGCATTTTCCATTATCATTGGTGGGTGGAGAGTGTTTTTTTATGAATTAATGAGAAATAAAATTGAAATGACATATGACATGATAAACTGGATAGGAACATAAACTCTTGACGAACTCAATCCATCGTATACGAAGGTTTCCACAGAATATTATTTGAGGGTAGGTCCCGTGCATTTGCATCGACATAATTAAGCATTGAGATATGATGTCTTCATCGATTTATGTTATTCATCTTACTTAATAGTTTGTTTAAATGTTGCTTCTAAAATTTAATTTATAGTTTTCATGCATCATTGAATCTCACCTTTAAAATGGTGATCAGAGCAATCACAATCACTATGATGGACATTTCCACGGAAGAGGAGACGTGGAGGGTGGACCCAAAGACCCACGAGCTAGTTTAATGGTTTCTCCCGATATGTCCATCCTTGTGATCCACGTGCAAGGCTAAGGATACTTTGGGGTATATGCAGTCCTTAATGCAGATTTTTTTTATACATATAGAAAAATAACACAAAATATAAAAGATACTATCACTTTTAATGTTCATATTTATAGTATACAAATTTTATATTAAAAATTAGGCTAAACTGTATTTTTTGGTTAGTTTTGCTATTTTAAAATCAAAATATTTTGGGTCTGTTTAAGTGATTGTGAATTTTTAATTTTTGGATTTTAAATGTAATTTTTAAAATAAAATGTATTGGATAAGAATAGAATTGAAATTATTTTTGAAATATTTTATACTCATTTTTAAAATTAAGAAGAAAAAAAAGATTGTGTGAATTTGATTTTTAATTTTGAAAAACACATATTTTCTTTATCTCACAATGACACTTTTTACTATCATCATTGTTATTATCATTACTACCATTGTCATTATCACCATCACCAATATCATTGTAGTCATGGTTACCACCACACCAGTATCGCTGTCACTATTATAATTGGTTGTCACCAGCTCGTTACCACCATCGTCATCGTTATTATCACCATCACTTGGTGTCACCACAATTACCAACGTTATTATCATCACATCAATGTTATTATCAGTGTCATTGTCACCACCACCATCACCACTACCAACAATACCACATCTGTCATCGCCACCATAACCACCACTAATGTCACGGCAACCACTACCACTGCCACCACTTATTGTCACCATCACTACCACCACTATCACACCACTGTCATTGTTATCGCCACCACCATTAATACAACCTCCATCACCACCAACATTCCTGTCACTACTATTATCATTGTCGTCACCACTACCATCACCATCACCACCGACATCACTATTACCATCATCATTAGTGACATTGCCACCCTTATTATCACCACCACTACTGTTATCACCATCACTTCCAACACTGCTACCAACACTATCACCATTAATATCACCTTTGTCACCACCGACGCCGCCACCATTGGTTACCACCACCAATACCGCTACCACACTATCACATCGTCATTGTTATCACTATCATCACCACCAGCATTGCTAACACCACCACGATTAGTACCATCGTGACCATTATTATCATCACCACCAATATTACTATCGTCACATCACTATTATTGCCTCTAACACTACCAACATTTCTACCATCACCATTGTTGTCGTCACATTGTCACTGTCACCACCATTGCCACAGTCATTGTCACTGCGATCATTGTTGATATATCTATTGTCATCATTGCTATTAAAATCATCACCATCACCATCATCATTATCATTGTCGTCACCATCACCCAAAAATACTCTTAAACTAATTTTAATATGATATGAAACTTTTAAAATGAGTTTACTTAAAACTAATCATATTTTAAAAAAATTTGGTTTTAAATTTTTTTGAAACTAAAACTAAAAATTAATTGTTATTTTTAAAATTTTCATAACTCAAAACTAAAAATCACCCAAAATGGGCCCTTAGTCTCCAAGTTTTTATAAATTTAAAACCATCACTAACAATACCATCACTACTAGCGTTGTTGCTACCACCACCACCATTAGTGTCATCGTGATTGTTATTATCACCACCATCAACATTACCACCACCACACCATTGTCATTGCCTCTAACACCACCAACATTTCTACCACCACCATTGTCGTTGCTACATTGTCACTACCACCACCATTGCCACAACCATTGTCATTGCGATCACCATTAATATATCTATCGTCATCATTGCTACTAAAATCGTCACCATCACCATTGTTGTCACCACCACCCAAAAACATTCTTAAACTAATTTTAATATGATATGAAACTTTTAAAATGAGTTTACTTAAAACTAATTGTAATTTAAAAATTTGGTTTTAAAATTTTTAAAACTAAAACTAAAAATTAATTGTTATTTTTAAAAATTTCGTAACTCAAAACTAAAAATCACCCAAAATGGACCCTTAGTCTCATAGTTTTTATAAATTAAATATTTTAGTCCTTTATGTGATAAAATATTAAATAGTATGAAAAAAATATCCTACTGAGAATTAAACCCAAGATCTCTTGAACAAAAACAAGATAATGGAACACTAGGTTACACAATTGGTTGAGTTAACAATACAAATAATTTTTGTTATAAATAATTACTACACGAACTATTATTTTTCTTCTTCTTATTTTATTCTAATTATAAAAATTAATTGTATAAATTAGTATTAAATTATTTTATGAAATTTACAAAAAATATATCAATTTTTATTCATATGTAAATTATCGAAAATTATAAATATGTAAATTATCAAAAAAAGTATTGAAGTTTTATTAATTTGTATAATTTAAATAAAAATAATTTACATATAATTTTTATGTAATTTGTATAAATTACATAAAATTATTTATATAAATATTTTACATATTAGTTTATGTAGGTATATTTCTATATATATATTTATATATATATATATATATATATATATATATATATATAAAATTAAAATAAACATAATTTATCTATTAATTAAATTTTTTATACATTTTTCAATAATTAACATATTATAATCACACGGAATTATTTGGGGTAATTTACAAATTTTAGTTATAAAAATTTATTTTACGTATCAATGTATATATATATAATTATAAAATTTTAATTAATATATAAATTTAATTTAAAAATAATTTATATATCAAATAAAATTATTTTTAATATAAAAATTATTTTTTATTTTGAATAGTTTACATTTTTAATTTTAATTATACAAATTTATTTCACACATTTATATTGTTATTTTACTTGTGAAACATTGTTTAATATATAATTTTTTTTATTCTAATTATATAAATCAATAGAATTACATAAATTAATATGTAAAAAAATTATTTTAGGAAATTTATACAAATGATATATAAAAACTATTATTTACAACATTGAGTATTGAGAACATGTAGCTTGGTGGTTTGATGACTATGTTTTTTTAAGAGGTCTTTGTTTCAATTCCCACATGGACTCCTTATTTTTCACGCCTCAATTCACATAAAAGATGAAAATTGTCAACTAAATGTCTTGCTTTTAAAATAGGGGATAAAGTGTATTTTAGTCTAAAAATTATTTTAAAGTTATCTTATATATTTTTAAAGTAATTATTTAAAAATTAACAATCATGTGTTAATGTAATTTTTAAAGTTATATATTTAAAAATTATTTTAAAGTAGTTATGTATTTCAATTTCTTTATGATTTTTTTAATGGATATATTTTCTTTATGATTTTTTTAGGGAAAATATGATTATTTCATTTCATCAATAATAGTAGAGAAAACATGTTGAGGAATACAATGGTAATCATCATGAGAGAAAGGTTGTAAGTCTATAAGTCACAAGCTTTGTTTGCCCTTGTAAGTCTATAAGTCACAAGCTTTGTTTGCCTCTTAACTAATTAAACTTACCTCTCAGTTTGGTACAATAGAAAGGTTGTGTTGACGACTTGTAAGAATCTATTAAAATCTGAAAATCCTATTCTACCCGAGCCCAAGTGGTCCTTTATCATCTTAATTAGAATCAATTTCGAAGATCACATGGCTAAGGTGCAGTGATTGAATCCACTCAATGCTCTTTTAGAGGGCCACTGCTTCAGCTACTGCAAGCCTAGGGATGTCATGAAAGAGCCATTGTCATCACGAAGGCACATACCTACTCCAAAGGAGGTTTGTCCCGTGAATATCACTGCGTCGAGATTACACTTGGCATAGTTGTGTGGGGGAGGAGACTAGGAGGTTGCTATTAAGTTCTCATTGATTTCCATTAGCTAGTTTGGATGCCACATCTGGTCTAGGCTCCATGTTATGTGCTTCTGTTTGAGTCTCCAAGAGGTTGAAGATCAGTTCACAAAAACCTTCTGAGGAAAGCATTAATGGATGAGTTTTGTTGAACAAATTTGCACATTGCCAGAATTCTTGGGCTTTGTCACACGCAACAAAAATATGCCATTCATTCTCCAAGTGGTTCGAACAGTGGCAACAATCGTAGGGACATTGAACTCCTTTCAAAATAAGCCTTTGCCTTGTAGGTAAGCATCCTCTAAGTGCTCTCCAAAGAAAATGTCTCACTTTCGGTGGAACCCCTAGCTTCCAAATTTTCATCCAGCTCCCATTAACTTTTAAATGATCATTTTCTAGGATGGTATCCATAAGACAATGATATGCAGAACAAACATTGTAAGTGCCATTGGGAGTGAATTTCCAAAACAACGTGTCATTATCATGCGGATTCAGCAATGGTTTAGCTTTGATAGAATCAATATCTTCTTGGTTGAAGATAGTGGTGACAAGGTTCAGATTCCATGTATGAGAAGAAGGATCAATTATGTTACTATCTTGAGATGCTCTATACCAAATAGTGGTGTAGTGGAAATAGGAGTTTTGTCCTCCACTTCAAATTCTCCAAATGTTTATAGTCCGCCCATTTCAAATTCTCCACTTCATTGTCTCATAACAACCCGTGAAACATAAATACTACGCCAAACATAACGGGAATTTTCCCAAGATTAGCATCCAAAAAATCCTCTTTAGGAAAATATTTTGCTTTGAAGACTTTAAAAATCATAGTATCTTGGTTGGATATGAATCTCCAATCTCGCTTTCCTAGCATAGCAATATTAAAAGAATGAAGGTTTCTTTATGATAAGAGTAATAACTTCAGGAAATATATTATCTTTATTTACTACTAAATAAAAGCATGATTACAATAATTTTACCTAAATTAAATATAATGTACCAATAATAGTTGAAATAAGTGATAACAACTTATATCTCTTAAGTAAATAATCTAGAATTTGAATCCTAATTGACTTTTGGATATAAAATAAATCATGTTAACAGAAAAATACTTATTTTATGTGTGCTCACAATTTTCGTTAAAAATTTATTATTATTTTTTATTGTAACAACTTCGTATTAATATCATTATCAATAAAAATAATAAAATATAATATTTTTTAGTAAAAGATAGTGTGGTCTATATAAAAAAAGTAATAATGATTATTTTTAATAAATGGGTGAAGTGTTCAATAGACAGATTTTATAATCCCAACTATATTGATACAATAAAAGCAATAATAAATTTATATTGATAGATTGATTGATGAAAAAATAATTTATGCACTAATAATATAACATAATTTATATTTCCGTACAAGGAAAATGATAATATGACATTTTAATTAAATTATGATGTATCCCGTCAAATCCTAACTGCATAATGCTATTGGTAAAAAAAAAAAAGAATTTGTGCAGTTCGTGCTATGAAAGTTTCATACCAAATAACAGTTCTCTTTTTATACCATTGCGAGTTATCATATATATTAAAATTATTAATTTTTATAATAATTATATTAAAAAAATACTCAGAATGATTTTTTTATTAGTTAACCATGTATAATTATATTGAAAAAAACTAACAATGATTTTAACAATAAATCAAAATAAATTTTTTGAATTAAACTAAAGTATAAAAGTTTCAATCTTCCTTTATTTTATTATTTTTCAACTTTCTTTGACTGCAAACAAACAAAAGTTTCTTGACTACTAAACAATTGAAGTTCGTACAGTTCTATTAACTTCCAATTATTTCAATTTACTTCCACTTTATCTAAATAAATGATCCTATTAAAATTTTGAAGTCAGATAAAGACAAAATTAAATTCCTTACAAATCATCCCTCGTTCATTTTCTACTCCAGGTTTGTTTTAGCAAGAAATATGAGGTTACATGCTCCTTAAAATCTGCATAAACATACTATTGTAATTGAATGAATGGGATGGCCTACTAGTACTAGTTGTGTGTCTAGTAGTACTAGCGGTGCTGGCAGTGTAGAAATATGACAAGTTCTCTTTCAATATATTTTTTTCTTTTTTGTAAATACAAGCTTTAATAAAGTGCAGAAATTCTTTGCTTGCTGCACATGACTGAGGGCATCCGGACTCAGTTATTTGGATAATAATAATAATAATAATAATAATAATAATAATAATAATAATAATAATATACTCGAGAAATCTATGGAAACGTAAGAAATTAAATCAAATAATATTAATTCCATTATTAGGTTATTTGAAATAGAAATATAATAATAAATTTTGTTTCATTTATTTATTTAGAACTTTTCATTTAAAGACATGAGATAAAATACGATAAATTAATTAATATTATTTACTAGTTCTTTATCTTAGATATATTTTCCAAATAATAAATTAAAATTTTTTATTCTATTTTAATACTACTATGAATTATTTAAAAATAATATGATAATTTTATTAATTACCCTTTTATTTTTTGTTTCAGTCATTGCTACATATAAATTTTTTTAAGAAGACAAATTAGCTAAAAAATGACATTCTATATGTTCAATCACATACATGAATATCAACTATAATTTAATAAATAAGAATATACTATTATTATAGTTATTATTAATTCACCTAAAACTTAAGAAAGCTTTATCTATGAATTTAACAATTTGAGGGGGGGAAACTGCTTATTAAAAGATTCAAGAATGATGTTTCTTCACCAGCTCAAAAAAAAAAAGAATAAAAAAGAATGGTGTTTCTTTCCTAAAAAAAGAAAAAAAATTAAATAGAATAATGTTTATTAGTCTTTAAAAAAAAACTATGGTTCTTGTATATGATCGAGTGAGATATCATTTTGTGGAGTCTTTACTGTGGACACGCGTTTCAAAATAATTTTGTTAGCCAAGTTTTTTTATATTCCCCTAACTGAAAATTTGGTGATAAACAAACATAATAAACGGAAAAAATAGCAAAATGATAAAAATTTTATTTATTTATTAGTAAAGTAAAGTACTAAGGTGTATAAATAATGTAGCTAACTTTTATTCGATTTAAGAATTTTCATATCAAGTTGTCTTTGGAGAGGAAAAAATTAAAATAAAACCTATCATTATTTATATAAGATTTGTTCTTTAAGATTTATATAATGTAGTTATTTAATATACAATTATTTAACAACATCTAATGATGAAAATCATGGTCTATATTCCACTCAAAAACTAAGTACTCAACGATCAGAATTCAGAACTGAAACAAAAAAGAAAAATAATAAAAGTAACGGAGAGTTGGAACACAAGTCATGAGAAAAATAATAAAAGTAACACGAGATTGGAACACAAGTCATGAGAAGTTGCTAAGATAAACAGGACAGTTTCAATTTCACCTCGTCAATTTCATAGTTTTTAAGTCATCAGTCTCGTTGATTTGTGTTCATATTTTACAGTTTTATTTACAGTTACTCGGAAAACATGCATGATTGGTCACAATAAGTGTAATACTAGTAATTGCATGCATTTATTGCTGGGTTAAAGAACATTTATTTATAAAATACTACTCTTAAGTTTGGTAATCATCATTGTTTTTAAACCTATAATTAAATAATGAAACTCTCATCGGTAATGATAATTACAGTAAGAAAGTGATATTTATAAATAATTTTGTTTTATTTATTTACGGTTACTGGCCAATTTGAATGAAGAAAATACTAGTAACCAGTAAAAATGGAAAAGGGCGTGATGGATAATATGACACTATTGCTATCTCACATGAAATGTGCATGTGCATCCCATCACACATGATAACTGTGGATGTGCATCATGGGACCGAACCCTAAGAGGGGAATTGAAGAGTGTAAAGGTAATGATTACGAATGGGGGAGATGATGGGAATAGAAGCCTTTTTATTATTTTTAAATTTTAAATAAAAAATGTAAAATGATTAAATTGAAATAAGAGGAAAACAAAAAGACTACACAGTACTGCGCAGCCATAGCCGCCATTTCCTCTTTCCTTTCTCCTACTTTTTCTGCTCATTATTGCTTTTGTTTAAATTCATTTATTTCCTTTTATTATCACCAAACTTTAGCAAAAAAAAAAAAAAACAGTGCGTGGAGAGAGAAAGCCAAATAAAGGAAAGGTAGTAGATAAAGACATATTCTTAAATATATTATTTAAAAATAAACCAAGGAATTAATTAAAATTAGAGGAAGTGGTGCGGATTCTGAATAGAGAAGAGAGAGAGAGATAGTGTGTGATTAAAAAAACGGCAAAAGAAAAAGCTGAAAAGATCGAGCAGGTATTTAAAGCTCCATTGGAGAGTATTTGGATTTGTGTATATCAAGCAAGCAAGCCATGAGACGATGAACATATTCATAGGCATTACTCATTAGGCTCTATCTATATCCGTTTGTTCCTTCCTTTTTTTCCCTCTCTTTATTACTATTTTTTTTTCTAATTGGTGCGCTAGCGACAGTGATCACGTTAATTATGAGAGTTACTCCATTAATGTAACATTCATTGTAGCCTCTGGTTTTATGGAAGGCTTTCCCGAGTTTTAAGCTTAGGTTACATACTAGTACATGCGGCATAGGCCTCGTTTAATCGCTCTCTCTCTCTCTCTCTCTCCCTCTCTCTCGAAAAAGCTGCAATTTTTGCTCACTCTGATAAGCTTTATCTCCCCCGGTCCCCTCTATATAAAGGAAAGCTTCACCCTATTCTATTCCCTCACACACACTACTCTCTCCTAATCCCTTATTCTTCCATCGATTTTGCTACTATTGTTGTTATCATGGGAGAGTCTGAGTTTGTTCCTTCGGTGGCTGTGAGTGTGAGAGAGTTTGATCCAACTAAAGACATAGAGAAAGTGGAAGCCGTTGAAAGAATATGTGAGGTTGGACCCAGTGGAAAGCTTTCCCTCTTCACCGACCTCCATGGTGACCCAATTTGCAGGGTCCGCAACTCACCTACTTTCCTCATGCTGGTAGTAATTTTATTATATATATTCAACTAATCATCAACGTCTTTTCTTTCTCTCTTTTCTCTTCTCCTTCTTTCTTTCTATCAACACCAGTAAACACCAACAGTCTTTCTCACCAACTTTTTAACTCAAATAAATCAAGCAACTAGCAATCATAGTTTTTTTTTTTATTATTATTATTATAAATATAACAATTCTCATTCTTAATTTGTCCTTTTCAGATAGCCGAAATTGGCCAAGAGACAGTAGGAATGATAAGAGGTTGCATCAAAACCGTTACTTGCGGAAAAAAGCTCCACAGGCAAGGAAAAAACAACACCGAGCCAAAACAAGTCCCTATTTACACCAAACTAGCCTACATATTAGGCCTTCGTGTTTCTCCACATCACAGGTACCTTTTTTTTTTTTTTCTCTCACTCATGTACTCTGGAGAGTGTGAGTTTTGATTAGGTGTGCGTGCGTGCAGGAGAATGGGAATAGGGATGAAGCTTGTGAAGAAAATGGAGGAATGGTTCAGGGATAACGGGGCAGAGTATGCATACATGGCTACGGAGAAGGACAACGTTGCATCCGTCAAGTTGTTCACCGACAAATGTGGGTACTCAAAGTTTCGTACCCCCTGCATTCTCGCGAATCCTGTTTTCTCGCATCCTGCTAGAATCTCTCACAAAGTGACTATCATTGAACTCTCTCCGAGCGATGCCGAAATACTCTACCGCAGCAAGTTTTCCACAACGGAGTTCTTCCCGCGCGACGTAGACTCCGTTCTCCGTAATAAGCTCTCCTTAGGCACTTTTCTTGCCGTCCCCAAAGGCTTGTACCGGGCTGACACGTGGCCCGGCTCAACCCGCTTTCTTGAGGGTCCACCACCCTGTTCTTGGGCCCTAGTCAGTGTGTGGAACTGCAAGGACGTGTTCACACTGGAGGTAAAAGGTGCTTCGCGCGTGAAGAAGACGCTCGCCAAGACCACTCGCGTCCTCGATCGTGCCTTCCCCTGGCTGCGCTTGCCCTCCGTTCCTAATTTCTTTGAGCCCTTCGGGTTTCATTTTTTGTATGGGCTTGGAGGAGAGGGCCCGCAGGCCCAGAAGATGATCCGGGCTTTGTGCGGGTTTGCCCATAACCTCGCCCGGGATCGCGGCTGTGAGGTTGTGGCCACCGAAGTTTCAAGCCAAGAACCGTTACGGTGCGCTATCCCGCACTGGAAAATGCTCTCATGCGAAGAAGATCTGTGGTGCATTAAGAGATTAGGAGAAGATTACAGTGATGGCTCTCTGGGTGATTGGACTAAATCCCCTCCAGGCTTCTCAATTTTTGTTGATCCCAGAGAAGTTTGATTTTAGAATATTAGTTAACATCTAATTAGGAAAGTAGTAATTAGAAAAAGGAAAAATATCTGTAGTTTTATAATTTTGTAAAGAAAGAAGGAATATGAATATCCTATCTTTTTTTAGAATTTTGTAAATAGAAAAATGAATTTGACTTTCTAGATCCCTTTTTCTGGCAGAACAAATTAACCTTTTTGTTTTCTGGTGATAATATCTTGATAATAATTTTGGATTTGGACATGTGAATGCAACATTATGTTCTTCTGATAGAAGATGATAGGAGAAGATGTGAGTAAATATTGAAATAGTGAGAATGAGATAGATATTGATGCCTGATGAGGTCATGCGTGAATCCGAATATACGTTTGGGATTGTGCATGTCGTGGAAGCTTTTCTTAAAGGAGAGAACCCAATTTACCTTGGTTAGACTATGTCCTTGATAATAATATGCAAGGGTGGGGACCGTGAACTTTGTTTTATTGGGTTCCTAGTATCTTTCTTATTGAGGGTAGTGGGAATCAAATTGTGCCCAATTAAGTGCGAGTCTAAGGGTCCTAATATAGGCAATTAGCCTTTTTTCACGCTATCTATCTTAATATACACACACATACCCATCGGGGGAAGACATTAGTTGGAGATATAGATTCATCATGAGACATACAGTCTCTCTTGTATGTACGTATGAAAGTTCCAGGTGTTTCATCTGAGATTCATTTTTATTAAGAGTACTATTTAACGAATTCAATGATAATTTCCACTAGCTTTTTTTTTTCTGCGTTATTTACACGCATTAACATGGGGGTTTTATATGATAATCTTGACTGGACTGGAGTTTCAATAAACTCAGTCAACACTCAACATGGAAAACTCACTATATACTTGCTTAAAAAAAACTTCTCAAAACAACACTACCAAAGTATTTGGTTTTGCTTACTATATTGTTTGAATTAAAGGTTTTAAATCATGGTTAAGGAGGTGTTGAACAATTCTCGGTTTTAAAAAAAAAGGTGTTAAACAAAAAATTATGTACTTTTAATAATCCTGCAAATATTTGTACTACATGCTAAGGAAACTAATACAGGCCCATATTCTAAAAGGCTAACAGAAACTTTAGGATATCCATCCTTTTCTTATAAAGGAAACTTTTTTTTTCACGTTATATTTGATTTTATTAAATAAATATTAACTACATTCAACCAAAACAATATTAAAAAAATGTGGAATATCATGATTCTTTTAAGACAACCATCAACAATTAAAAATGTTTTCGTAAAAAAATAAACATTTGAAAATGTTGTCAACTAAAAATTACCACGAGTCGAGGTTAAGTGAATTCATTGAGCTATTTTTGACACCTGCCTTTATTTTCATTGAAAATAATAGATTCAATACCAATTAATACTCAAGATAAAGATAATAAATTTTCATAAATTCACACGATTAATACTTTATTTTGTTGTATTCTCTTAAAATATATGATGTGGCTGCGCCTGCTCATTCAACAAGAGCAATTTTTTTATTTATTTTGTTTTTGTGGGCAAAAGGAGCCAAAAGCCCCACCCCCGCAAAAACAATTTAATTACCTCCGGAAAACATTAAACCTGAAGTAAAAGCAACAAGGAAATAAAATTTGGCGGAAAGTTAAAAACATGATTAACAACATTAAGTCTCAACAGATTTTATTTATTTATTTATTTATTTTTGGTTCACTATTTCATCTGTGCTTCATTTTCAGTTAAATTGAAGTTTAACCTATGTAAGTTTAAATACAATCAGGTGTGACTGTATCACCAAAGGGGGAAAAAAAAGGTACGAGTGAGATAATATTTTGGTTTCTTTAAGTTGACCTTTATAATGATGAGTCCCTCTCAATTTGATTCCGTTTCCTTCTGTGGTTGTAGTTTGGGACTTTAGCAAATGCACGTTTTGGGATAGTGAAATAAAGATAACAAACCATAGTTCAATAATAGGAGGAAAGCTGTATTTTCTTGGGTCTGCACTTGCCATTTTGTTACTTGAGAGTGTACATGTATATTTTTTTGATACAAGCTAGTGGACGTGTATACTTTTGAAAGAGTTTTATAACTTAAACATAAAACAAGTTAAGGCTGTAAATATTTTTTTTTTTTATTTCATTTGTTGTTTTCTTTTTTTTATCCTTTTTGTATATTCATATATATCTCAAAATCAAAGAAGACAACTTTTTGTCGTCTGACTTGTTCACCAATCATTTTCCATATTTGGAAACGTGTTATCTATTCAAATGTTATATGTGGGTAAAAGGTGATAATTATTGTAAATGATTTTTAAATCATATATTAGCATAATTTTTACAAAAAAAACTTTTTGAAACATTGACAAAGAGACAATATTTTGTTTGCATTTCTTTTCGTTAAATAAATTGAAGGGTATTGTAATTTTGCATAGATATAATAGATTAGTTGATACTCTCTTTATAAATCAGACTTAATTACCTAATTAATCAAATTAATAAAAATAGTTAATTTAATTGATAATAATAAGTTTGTTAAATTTTTATTTTTCTATTCTAATTGTTTGCTAGTACATGATTAATTCACGTGCAATGCACAATAATCTTAAACATGGCCAAAAGAAATGGGAAAAAATTAGTATTTGTTTCTTTTTTTATAAGATTCAGTCTATAATATTTTTTGTATTATTTTTTTTAAAAATAAAATATCATATAAGAAATATTTAATGAAACAGAAATATTATTATATTTTTTTTTACTAAAATGGTTTTATTTAATACTTTACCTTTACCTTTGATGTGTATTTCCTTCGAATTTAAATATTACAAAAAAAAAATTGTTTCACGCTGACTATGAAGATTGACTAACAACATTTAATTACAATAATCTTAATTAAAAAATAAGTTATTTCCTCTGATCTCGATTATAAGAAAAAAAAAACATATTTCACATTTATTAAAAAAAACTAGATAGCTTCATCAAAATGTGTCATTTCTAATTAAAAAATAATCATTTTTCCTAAGTTATTCTTTAATGGAACTTGATATCAAACATTAAAAAGTCTTTGGCCTTATTAAATGAAAGGTATTTTGGAGGTAATTTTATTAAATATGATATAGGTAATTGAGTTTTGTTTATATATATTTAAGACAAAAAAATAAAGAATTTTTATTGTTTATGTTTGAGACCGTATGAAGTACTTTTCTAAATTGTCATTCATTGAAATTCGGTATAAAAAAAGTCATTAAGATTAAAACTCTTAATAAATGAAGGATATTTTAAAGATAAACTCATTAAATAAAATAAAAAAAATTGAATTTTGAGTGATGCTACGTGGAAAGGAAAGTTCAAAATCTTTTAAACAAGATAATAAATGTCATACACTTGTTGTGTGTTTTTTTTATTGAGATGGAGATAAGGTAAAGGAGTACAAAGATGTTGAATGACTTGATTTACCGGCTGACATAGCCTAAAATGCCACAATTCAAAGAAAAAAGTATCATTTTGGTGTATTCACATTATTTACAGAAAGATGAGAAGCACTAAATGGATATCCTAGCCCTTTGAGATAATACAATCGTTCATGCATTGATAATTAAGAGTTGTTAATTATTAATTGATGGACAAAGATTAGATTGAGACTTGATTTTGGTATGAACGAAACATTAAAAGGCCAAAATTGGTATCAAAATGAATCATGGCCGAGAATTTAATCAGCATAAGCAAACCATTGGTAATTAAGCTTAACATATATGGGATTGATAAGATAACGAACTATAGATTTAGTGTAACAAACATGATTTGTGATCCTTGTATCTACAATCAATTCACATATATTGAAAATGACTTTAAACTGAGTGAATTGTTATATATGTTTAGATGGTTGATGCGTTGATGACTCACCAACAAAAGAACTAACTTGGTTGTGCTGTGTCGGGAAGTGTTGTAGGATTGCTGTAATAAGTGCAAAAAATTTGGTGTGGTGCTCAGGATTGAATAGTTGAATTGTGTTTTGTATTTTGTTTATCTGTAAGCATCAACACACCTCTACCATGTGTCTGTCAATTTGAATCACTACTAGTGGTAGCATAAGTAACTAGGCGATTGTTTCTTGTTTCTTGATTTATAGCCTAGAGTAGAGGGAAACCATGCTTGAAATAACATTGGTGCTTTATATGATTGTTTGAATGGCAGTAAGTATATTGTTTCCCGGTATTCAACTTTCTAGTTTGGGCATATCTCTATCTATTTATCTCCCATTATTATAGTGACTACCTCTACCGCGTGGCTTATATATATCTTGTGTCTCTCTCGCATTGAATAAGGCTTTAAATTCTCCAACAATACCTCCAAAGTCCAAAGGTTTGGAGCATGGTTTACAGGTTTGGAGGTTGCACCAAGGGATACTCAAGGATTGCTTTTAGCATATACTTTGCTTTTGCCTTTTCCGATATTGTAATCTGTTCCTTCTTTTTTTTCTTTTTGTTCTCTCTTCCATTGCCAAAAAAAACTCCAACAATACCTCCAGTGGGTTGACTATATTGATGGAAGCCAAGGGATCCATAAATAATATATAAGTCTTAATATTACTAAAAATGTCTCCTAAACCTTTCAAAAAACACATCACATACTCTAAATGTTTGTGTTATTGATTCTTTATTAAGTCACAACAACACTTAATCGCATAGATTCGTTAAGGCGAGGGTCTTAAAGAATCTATTTCTTCTCATATTGTCTCCATGGCTCAAAGCCAAGATGCTAGGGTTGTTGGAAGTATTCATTAGGGTTTTATCTTTGACGTAGATAATATGGACTTGAAGGAATTTATGACTGATCAATATAGATAGTCCCTTGTGCTTAATTGTATTGAACTAATAGATTCTAAATCCTCAATATTCAAGATTAAAGAATAATAAGAATTACAACTAGAAGAAGCAAATGAGGGAAAAAAAGAGAGGCAAGAATTGAAGAAATAAGGAAGAAAATCACAAAGAATTAAGGGGCCAAAGTATAGCAAGAAATTAAAAGATCTCTCTCTAATACCATATATGATTTAGAAACAACATTACAATTTGAAAGAAAGAAATTTATGGTTGAACTAACTAAATACATTTATTAAAAAAAAAATTAATACATAGATCATGTATATATAAGTGTCTCAAGAGTAAACCACCTGCATTAAGTTGGTATAACTAATTAATAGAAAAGAAACTAATTAATTCTTAACTAACAAAAAAATTGTTATTCATTTTCCAATATCTATCTTCATTGATCTAAAAATAAAATTTAGTCTTCAATTATTAACTAAACACTTTAGTATTTAGGTTTGAATTTCCCTTGTGAATTCAGTGAATAAACAATGTAGACTTGTAAAAAATAAAATAATATAAACTATTAAATTTGTAAAACATACTATGGCAAAATCCTTAGCTATGTAAATAATTTTACTAAACCATTTTTTATATGTTTTAGTTTTTTCTCATTCATATTTGATTGGGTTAGGATGTTAGCTGTAATTGTACCTTAAAAGTACTTTGAAAGATGAGGCAGAAAGATGAGCGCTTAAAAGAAAAATAGAATTTTGTTTAGTATTTATGTTAATAATTATCAACTGGCATTCATCATGAGATAGGAAACAGGGTGGGCTAGTTGGAGCATCAAATAAATGTGAATCCATGTGGCACTATCTTGATTTCACATTTTATCATCATTTGGGGGTTCATTTCTTTTTTCATGTATTTAATAAATAATTTTTTTATTAAAAATTATAGTAGAATTTGTATAAAAAATTACAATAAAAGTATACTAATAGTCTTTTTATATATTTTTAATTCTTTAATTAATATATTAAAATGCACTTGTTGAAATTATAATTATAAAATGTGTTAATTTAAATAAATTTATTTAAAATATATATAAAAAGAAATCAATTTTTTTGTATAAATAATTAAAATTAATTTACACACCTTAACTTTAAAAAAAATCTTCATTTAACTTCTTTATGCATAAGTACTTATAAACCTCCACATTTTGACCTCAGAATGTTTTTTATAGTATGGTTGTTTTTTATCCAATAATAATAGGGTTTTGTAATTTAAAAACTCCCATAAACTAAAACCTAATCCAAAGTGGGCATGTAAGAAATGTTGGTGGGAATGAGTAATGCTGGGTATTATTGTTGTTATACTTGTACCTATATCCAATCACTCTTTATACATAAACGTGTATAATTTATGTATTGATGTCCTTATCTGTCAAGTTTTAATCTTTTAAAATAAATATCTATTATGTGATATAAGTGTAGGATATATAGTTTTATGTATAATTTTTATTTCTTTATTAATCATATTAATATTTATGCTTACAATTTATATATTGATTGTTATTCATTTTAATTATATGATGTGAATAATTTTTAAAATAATTAATTGTAATAATATAATTTACATAATAATAATAATAATAATATTGTTGTCTTTCAAAAAAATTATTATTGTTATTATTATTGTCTTTTAAAAAAAAATTATTATTATTATTATTACAACAAAACATCTACTTATGCACGAAGCAGTGAAGGAAGGGGCCATTAATATAATCGATTAAGGCCAGCATATGCCACTTATTTTTGCGCAAGTCATCCAATCAAACAGACTGTAATTTATAAAAAGTCTCTGCTAAGTGATGCATTAACTTTAGAATAGTCTTTTAAAGTCCTAAAAGGAATTCGGGTAGTTGTTACATTCATGATTCAACCTATTAGATACAGATCCTGAACAAATATCATCATCCTCTTTAATTTATATGATAAATAAATGATTGAAATATATTTTAAATCTTTAATAAATGATTAAATTTTATTTTAAATCTTTAATAAATTTCTTTTATTGCATTTGAAACTTTAATATATGAAATTTTTTATTTTAAATATATGTTATTAATTAAATAATGATATCACATCCTATAAACATATATTTTTAATAAATATATCTTTTCAATGATTAACATAATGTGATATCTCATTATTTAATTAAAAATAAAGATTCAAAATAAAAAATTTGATATATCAATTATCTAATGTAACAAATTCTTTTATTAAGGACTCAAAATAAAATTCATCCTTAACGGTCCCCTAAAACATATTTAACTCTAAATAAATCTCAGTCAAGAAATAGAATAAAATATTTGAAACTATTACCAAATATAAATACAATGTGTCTTTCACTCGAAGAACCAAACACCAAAATACTCACGCTGCATAAATATCTCGAATCTCATAGCATTGAAACTTTACAATATTTTAAATTTTCTAGGGCTGGTTCAAACTTCCTGGAAATTATAGCAGCAGCTTTCATTCCATTGGATAAATAAGTTATATTTGGTAAAATTAATTAAAAATTAATTAAAAATTAATAAGTTAATTAGTAGTTAAAAACTTTTAAGCTAACAAACTAAATGATAAGTGTTTGATAAAATTAATTATTGAATTACCTAAAAAATGTAAAATATCTTTAAAAAAGATAATAAGAAAATTAAATAAATATTTTAAACATAAAAATAAATAAAATATAAAAAGTTATAAACTAACATTTTAAAAATATTACTTCAAGTAATATTTTCAAAAACATTACAAACTATTAAAAAAAATTAAAAGCTACTTAAATAAATCTATTTATTCAACGGTCAAATAATTTTTTTGACTAATAAAAAATTAATTGAAATAATTTATCCAACATTTTCATTTACATTTGTTCCGGTTTCAAAGAAATTGAAGAAGTGACTCTAATTTCTCCACGTCTTGCTAAGGGAAAAGTGAGTATGTGATGGATTAGCTGACTTATATTTGCATTAGTACCAGTGTTTTCTCATTTGGTGGATACGACTAGCAAAAGTTTTATTATTCTTTATCCAATAATTAAATCACCAACACTCACTGTGTAATTGGGATCGTGGGTGGAGATGTTAGGCAAGGTTCGAACTTGTTTAGTTTTGGTTAGTTTCAATGAGGAAATTCTTTCTCCATGTCTACATTTTAAATTAAGTTTGATAAGATAGGCCACACATATTGCGCTGAGACAAGAGACTAGGAAAGCTCTACGAAGAAGGAAACTGATTTCCAATAAGTTCGTCCCTTAAGTTTGAAATATTTTTAATTATAAAACTGTCACTTTAATTTATTTTTATGTTATTTCTTATTTTTAAAGGTTTAATTTATGGTTGAACTTTAATTTATTTTCTAGCAATATTAACTGCAATCACAATCATAATTTAAAATGATCAGGATAAATAAAATCTACTTGGATCTTTTACAGTTCAAAAAAGATTTGTTCCAACATGGCCCAAGGCAGTTTTAAATTTATGATTAAGGAATCATCTTAGATTATTTTATCAAGGATATCCATGATTCGCATTAACAAAAGAGAGAAAAGATTGAATGGTGATTATAATTATCATTTTCCGAAGTAAAGAAAGGCTAATTGCTGAGTGCTTGCCGTGAGTGTTTTTCTTCATTTTACCCCATGTAAAGTTGAATTGTGACTGGTTTGTTTTAAGGACAAGGACAAATAGCAAGTTAAAGTCAAATTTGGCTGGCATTAATTTTGTTTTTTCTTTAGTTCCTTTTCACGTTTACAGTTAATAAGTGGGATCATATATCAGTTAGCACGCTTTTGGAGGACAAACATCTCTTTTCTCTAGCTACATTAAGGTATGATTAGATTAATGTGATGACCATAGCTGCCGAGAAGTTAGTGTGACAATCACCTTCTAATTAAAATTATCCTTAAGAGCTCCACCTGTTGTAATTAAACGGGGATGCAAATCATTTTTTATTGGCATAAGAATCACATGAATGTAGTGAGGAAAAAAGCTTACCACATTGACTACATTGTTTATTTGTCTGTCCCAATCATGCATCCCCTACATTACAATTAAACTTATGGGAAATTACTTATATATTTTAGTTTACCATTACTGGTTAAATGATAAGAGAGATCTAAAACAAATTTAAAAAAAAAATTACTTTAAAAAAAGAATTATATGTGTGATCATGTGATGTTTTTATCAACATATGTGACCTTTTTTACTTGATAAAAACCAATAACAAATATTTTTTTATTAATGTGCCTAAAACACAAGCTTAGTTATTCTACCCTTTATATCGATCCTCAACAATATCAATTGAATTGACACTTTCTAATTTGAAGGCACAATGAGAATGTAGAAGAGTGACGCATATTGAATTTTATTAGTGCATGTTTGAATATTCAATAAGAATCAATTTTGGCTCCAAAAATCACGATGAATAATTGAAAAATCAAAAGCAACAAAAAAATTGTTTTACCTGCACCGTAAAAAATAAAGAGAGAAGTAGTCACCACACCGCTCAACCAAACACACGCTTGAGCCCAGCAAAAGTTGTTTCATTATTATTATTTTATGAAAAGTAATATAAAATGTTAACAGAAAGAAAGCTAAAGTATGAAATGATTTAGGCTTGGCTAACTAAAGAAAAATAAAAAGCCTAACCTATTAGGTCTCAAATGATCTGGCATGTGGTGTGTTTAGTGTTTACCCGACTCCCTCAATATAGGTCAAGCCTTATCTAATGCAGAAAGTGTCAAATTTTGTTGTAGAGCATTGTAAGCCCATGTTCATTCCAGAGGGATTTTTCTTTCTTTTTTGGGTCTGGTCTTATCAGGTTTCTACATTTGACCTTGTTGGAGTACTTTAGTCTAGTTAGTTAAGTTATGATGTGAAAAAGTGGGTTTGAATTTGGGTTCACATCGAAGGCTACGTACAGAAAGTGAATTTGAATTTTAAGTAAATTCTACAAAATTGACTTATAAAGTAAAGATTATTTTTTAATTATATAGTTTATCTCGGTACTATCTTTATTCGATGTGGAATTTTAACATATTCTATTTTTCTTATGATTATCCGTCATATGAAACTTTCAACACATCTCTCTGCATAGATGTGACCACGTATGCCTTTGTAGTATTTATGTAGTATTTCTCTTTTAAACTTTTGCTGTTTGAAGTTATTGAACCACGTGGAATTCTTTCTCTTGAGGTACCTTTCACTATTGTTATGCACAGGTTTTTGTTCTTCCTCCTTTTAGGCACGGGTGTACAGAAGTTTAGATAATTCCAACGAATTCACCTATATATGACTTAAACCAACTAATTTGATTTAGTTTTTTTTATCAAACTCAAATCAAATCCATCAAACTTTAGTTACATTGATTAACAGGTTTTAACTTTTAGATATGTGCATTTATTATCCAACCCGATAACATGTTTTTTTTTATAAATAATTTCGGTTGATCAATAACCATATGCTTTAAGCACAACCAATACTTATTAAAATGTTTAACTTCCAATTATCAAGTATTTAGTCTTTTTAATGAGTCTAAAATTGAATGCTGTTAAAGAAAGGCATGTGTATATAGTTTTAAATTTACTTTTCTTGACATGTAAACTTGATACAAATTAACTTGCTCTTGATTTAGTTAGTCTAATTCAAACTTGACCAAAACAAAATAAAAACTTTACCGAATAAAAATAAAAATAAAAACATGAAATCAATTTGGGTAAATAGTTTACCAAAATTCAACCCATGTACACCCATTGTTTTAGGGGCTTCAAGTCTTATGTTTTCTTTCGCTATGTTGTTGCTCCTTTTCTAAGGTTCTTATTTTATTTTTTCTGGGGATAAGAGGGACTTAGGCCCCAAGGAGAAACTTCAAATTAAAACCCATGAGGGAATGAAGCTGCGGATACATGACGCAAAGAATAGCACAAAATAAAAAATAACATAATAATCTATGCTAAGCTAAAATTCATTTTGTAACCACAACATATTAATGAATCAAATCACACGATAAATAATCAAATCTTATTAGATATCTGCAAACATATTTTACATTAACAATTTATATAGACAGACTAAATTTTTTTTTACTGTATAGTTTTTTTTTTTCTTGAATGGCTTGGGGCAAAATAGTCCCAGACACATAATCAATTAACCTCCACTAGGGAAATCATTAAAACGCAAGTCACCCTCGAAGAGGTCCAAAGCAAAGACAGAAACATTACAAAATAACTTACCTCTCCCCTCAACGCCACTGTCCTCTGCAACTACACCTCCGAATGGCTCTCCTACATCTTCCACCACATGGCCATGGACCTCAACAAAATTGGTGGGAATCGGGTGTGTACTTGCCTATAATAACCATTTAACCTAATGACTAACAATTCTTGTCCAAAATGGACCACATATCAAAGTAGTCCACTAGAGCAATGACCCTTTAGAAATAGATAAACCAAAGTTCGAAAATGCATCTGCCAATGTATTTGTTTCACTGAGAACATGTTTTTAGTTGCATTGATGGAGATTCAAACCAATACGCCTAACCTCATTCACCAAATCAACACAAGGATGAGTATTTGGGCACCCTTTTTGACTGCATAGATAGACTAAATTAACTACATAAATGAAATTATTAATAACTAATAATAATAGCAATAATAGTGGAGAAACTATTCCTTACTATCTTTAAGCTAGCACTTCCTACAAAGAAGGGTGGGCAAAAAAAAAATCCATTTTCCTCGATCCATTCCATAACCACACCTTTTCAAACCATTTTAAGTCCAATTTAGTGGAACGGAAGTTTTGTCCAATCTGTTTTTTATAGTATTATATTTGGATTTGGAGTCGGTATTTAGATAGAGTCTCAAATCTAGAAATTTGAAAACCGCTTCTCCCATAAAGGCACATATGTACAAATCCAAAGACCATTTCTCCCATACAGGCACAAAATAAATACTTATATTATATAACTCAGGATAAAATAAATAAATACTTTTAAATGTATAAATTATATTATAATTAAAAATTATCATATATAAATATTTTTGAACATATAAATTATATTTTAAATATATGATAAATAATTTATATTATTATACAATATTTTTTTTGTATGGATCACATCTATTTTTTATTGGAAGTAATTTTGTTCAAAACGGTTAAAACTATTATGATAACAAAACTCTTCATTATAATTTTTTAATAAAAGAAAAAGAAATATAATATTTTGTTTGAAACCGGTTTAAAAACCATTTTTTATTTGAAACTGGTTTTGAAAAAAAACAGTTTAAAAACCAATTTTAAAGGGGTTTCAAAAAATTCAAACTGTTTTTTTTAGTAAATATGGATTTGGGTTTAAAATTCAATCAATTTATTTGGATTTGGATTGATTTTTAACAATCCAATCCATGCCCACCCATAAAATTTATTATTTTGCACAAGATGATAATGATGATTTAGTATCATAGATTTCTAGCTCTCCAGCTTTTGGGTTTGCATAAGTATGTTTTAATATGTAAATCATTGAGTTCATACTCTAGTCAAATAGTACTTCATATCTTTAACACATTGAATGCTTATTCCTGTTTAATGATTTTTTTCAAAGTCAAATTATCTTTTAAGAACTTTGACTAAAAATAAGAGAAATTCTTAGCCAAAATCTCTAGTTTTAGAAGAAATGCTTAAGGTGATCCCATTACTTAAACTCCAATCAAAATTGGAAGAAAATCTTTTTTTTTAGTTTATTTTTCTTTCCTTTTCAAACTCAAAAGATAGATTTGGTAGACCATGACACACATCACAAAAACAAACACCCACCCACCCTTCGCCTATATTTAGTCATACTTTCAAACTCAACAACACACACTCTGATTTCTATAGATTCTATTTTATTTTTTCTTTCTTTTGAGCATTTCCCTTCTTATAACGTTTTCCATGTAGTTCAAATGTCGTGTTGATCAAAACCAAATGACATGATCACAAATGCCACACCATTTTCCCACTGTTGCCTACATATCTAGAAACTCATTAGGAGGTAACATTTGCTTTTATTCATTTCCTTTCAAGATACTCATTCATTTTGTTGTTAAAAAAAAAATCTAACATTAGTTCATTTCTAGGGTCGGAGTTTGTGCCAAATTATTTTTCCAGTAAGAGTCCAACACCTAATGTTTTCCCAACACCAATATCGATCAATGTTGACGAAGCATTCCAACAAGAGTTGCAAAAAGAGCAAATGCAACAGGAATTGGAGAAGGAAGAAATAAGGAGAAAGATATTTGTTGATGAGATGACATTGGCACGACGGTGAGAGTTGGAGGAAGAAGTCAAGAGAGAAATTGCATTGGATATCCAATTAGGAATCTCGTTTCGCCAACAAGTTCATATGTCTTCCAATCGAAGACTAAACAATCGGGTTGATAACTAGCGCCCCAAGTTGATACCAAACAACCTTTTACGCTGACCAACAACGATAATAACGTGTTCACACTGGTTAGTATACTTGCATCATGTTTGCTTGGTTGACCACTAATCAACGATACATTTTTCTTCATGGTACACTTGCATTATTGTAACTATGTTGCCAATGTAACCATGTTGGGCAATCATAATATGTTTGTTAATCCCATTGTAGGATAAGCCAGATGTTGGTCTTTATGGTGCAAAGCGCAAAGTGGTGACACCTCCCAAAGTTGATGATAGTGACAATTTTTTTCGCAATTTGCCGAAGAAGTTCAAGCAAGAATGGAGTTGTAGATTATGTAAAATTACTACTACAAGTGAAAAAAGATTGAACTATCACATTCAAGGCAAAAAAACACAAGGCTAAAGAAGCCTCTGTTAGAAGTTAACAAATTAATGAATTTATATTTTTATTAGATAATGAATTTATATTTATATTTCTAATTATACAAAGATGATCAAAATATTTTTATTTATTTAAATCTCGAGAAAACTTTACAAGATTAAATGAATTAAGATTTCTTAAAATTTGACTCTTCCAAAATTACCTTTGTTCAATTTTATGGGAGAAATAGTCAAAACATGGATGTGTCATTGATATAGGATTTTAATACTTTATATAGGTGGAACCAGCTGCATAGCATGTAGCAATATAACTCATTTCTAGTTTATCCAAATACTAAAGATATTTGATTAAAGATTAATTTTCAAGAAACTAAGAACAACAAACTATCTTTTGTATGGAATGCTCTTATTTTCTTTTGTCCTGAATGCTCCAAGAGTGTGTAAACTGCGTCTAAGTTGTCTCTTACTTCTTTCCAGTTTTGAGTTAATGATATGCATATGAAACTTTTAAAAAATAATGATTTCCATTTCGATTTGAAATATGGATTTGGATTTGAAATTCAATCCATTTGAAATATGGATTTGATTTACTTGGATCTGTATTTAAAATACAATCCATTTAAATGGATCTTGATTGGAAAATCCAATCCATGCCCAGGCCTACCTACAAACTGCTTTTCAGTGGATGACCGTTAGATTACGGTTGAAAACTACTTAAGAGAATCATTGAATTAATTGCGGAACCGATTAAAATTTGTGATTTTTGATAAATTCCCGTCAATCATAAAAATTATATTAAAAAAAAAATGTTGTTAGCATTTTTCTTACAAATCAAGGCATGGATTACAAGGTAACAGAGAAGAGTTACTAAGACTTACTAGCTACAAATTGAATGTAGGGTGCAAATCCACAGGCAATAAAATGTTTGCAGATGAACGTCTAGTTGGTACCAAGCACAAGCGTCACAAATTCAAGACAATGGTAAATGATCTTCAGTTGTAACACCTAAACTAATGATTTTTAATTCTCTGATCTCACAATCTCTCATACAAGATATCTTATCTAAGATATTTGGAATATTCAAACTTACCATACCCATCGTCTCCTGTGTTTCAAGAATGGTAAATTTTAAGTCCAATAGGTTTTGCATCCCATACTAGTGCTCAAATGAACATTAATGACGGATCAAAATGCTACGTAATATTCCCAAGACAAGCATCTCAAACTCTGCACCCTCATTAGTCCTTATGCGATGGTTCTAACTAATCCTCCTTGTAAGTCCTTTTTCCCTTTAAAACTAAGGTTACAAATTCTGGCAGTCATAACTCATAAGCCAGTCTCCAATAATCAAAACTGGGTCTCACTACAAGAGCCATCTAACCTAAAGATCAGTAATGGCTGATTGGCAGTAGCAACCCTAGGAGTATGATATAGGCACAATTAAAATATACTTTCGGTGCTTCCTTTTTAACCCACATGCCAATATTTGCTCACAGTTACATTGAACTGATTGAAGAATCAGCTGGACGATGTCAGTGTCCTCCAACTCCTGATGCCTACTTGAGTGAGATGATTATACAATAATTGAATGGCCCTCTAAAGTCTGCATAACATGGTCTAAGATACTGAATGCCTCCTACTTCTAGCTGGAGTAGATTTTGTTTCCTCTACAACAGTAGAAGCAGGGCTCTCTGACGTATCAGAGCTACTTATATCAACACTTTTTTCTTTGCTAGACCAAATCTTAGAGAGTATCTTCTTTGACATGAAACCTTTCATTTTACTGGCAGCAATATTGTCGGCATTGCCTTTACCACTGTTATTGTCTTTTCCGCTGCTGGCCCTACCGGTTCCACCTGATAATTTTAGTGCATCAACTTCCCCTTTCAGAGATTTTATGTCTTCCATTGTTCCCACAGCATCCCATTCTTCTTCTGTGTTTGTTATAGTAGACCTAGAGCTCCCATGAGATCCACCAGGAAGAAATGACCTGAGAGACCCAGGATGATCTGGTGTGCTGTTGCCCCCTGAAGATGTTGTAGTTCTCAGTTGTTCAAAGAATAGAACCTGCACAACAACACGCATGGGAAGCCGCTCATTCTGCACAGCATGCATGCAAGCCTCTGCAGATAAGCTCCTGCAGTTCATCAACCTACATATTCTTTTCCTTTCGCTCTTGCTGATTCCAGGATGCTCCTGTAAGACAGTACACTCAGTCAACCTTGGAAATATGGTTAAGGACCTTAGGGCCAATGGAATTAATCCTTTTGTTATCATATAATCAGCAAGGATAGCCAATTTGGAGGTTTAGATGTTGAGATAATATATCAGGACTACTTGAAAAGCCATCACACTAAACGACCGTCAAAATTTACAGAGATGAATATGTAAAAGACAATGTCAGTTGAGAGTCATTACTGTATTAGCCTATTTGCATATCTCCTTAGAGGCGGTAATATGAGAGATAAAATGTGTATAATTATTAGCATATTGGAAAATCTCCTTAAATAAATATGAGGAACGTAACATGTCTCAATCTAGCAATGCACTAATTGTGTTTCCAGCTTGTTGATGTTTAAAATTTGAGTTGTGAAAAAGTAAAGGAAAACCTGAGCAACTGATACTTGATTGAATGTAACTAGTATACACTACATACAGAGCTTACAGGCTAACTTAAAGTACAAGGGATTTACCTTTAAATACATGTCAATGGCACGATAAAGGCCATCATGAGATGCTCTAGGGAAGCTTGATACTAATTCAGCAAGATTAACAAATTTTGCAACAGGTAAATTTGGATCACATGCAATCTCAGCAAGGTAGCCATCCACCAGTTTTGCCACCTTAGCCTTTGAAGGGTCTGATACCATCCCAGGGCTTCTGATCTCCTGAAATTCATCTTCCAACAGGGAGTCCGTCTGAACCTGTTGATCACATGCTACAAACTCTTCTACTATCCTTTGCACAATATCAACATCAAGAATTGCATCACCAACTGGGGCACAAATTAATAAATCAGACACCTTAGCTTCCTCAAGGCACATACCTATTCTCCTAATCAGTTCAGATCTCTCCAACTCTTCACATTCCAACTGAATAGCTACCCTTAATAACTTCACCAAGAAACTGAAAGAGGCAATGCCCATGTCCACAGGTAATATTCGGAGTATGGTCTCCAACAGTAATCTATTCTTTACAATATCTCCTCCTTGGATCTCACCCTTGTTGAAGCCAGGCATCCTTCTTGAGGCATAAGCATTTAGAGCTTCTCCAATTACAGCACCAGAAACATTGCCTTTTTCTATAATTGCTGTTATAACCCGTTCATAAAGATCAAGTTGGAGCTCACAAAGGTCCTCCACCCACCACCAGTCCTTTGGAACCAATTGTTGTTTCCTTGCATTATTAGACTGAGGATCGTTACTATTTTCAGATGGTAGCTTTTTCCTGTTATAGGTGTATGACCACTCCACCTTTGATGTATCAAGTGAAGCCTTGGTAGCTATGGAGTCAATGCCATGGCTCACTACCTTAAGTTCCTCAGACCATTTAAGAAGAGACTTGGTAGTTTGAAGAACAATAATCGAGTCTTTCCAACTCCTGAAAATGCTCGAGTTGAGGAATACTTCAATCTTGTAGATAAGATTTCCTTTCTCAACAGTTTCGTACATCTCAAGATATTCTGCTGCACAGCGAGCTGCAACGACATTGTATGCATTAAGAGTGACTGTCATACCATAACAGAACTTGGTACATATTTCAAAAGCAGCAGATCCGCCAGGAATGTCATGGATATGGACTTCATCATTGTTCTCTTCATTACTGTTTGTAATCAGCTTTTGGAAGCGTGCACTTTTTGACAAAAGAGGAAACTGCATATATAGAGCAGCTTAAGGTCACAGACAACAATAGAAAATATTATAAAGTTCATAACCAGACTTGTGGGTTTGGATTAAATTATTTTGAGGAAATAAACACTTTTTTTTGCCAACTTCCTTACAAGGCTTTTGAAAAAAAAACAGTTATTTCTCAAAATACAGAAAGAGAAATACCAACCATGTAAACAACGTTGTATTTAATAAACCAATCACTTATTCACTTAGCACAGTAAAGTAGGTAAAATTGTAGTGGAAATTGGAATCCAATTAAGTCTTTTTGACTGACTGTTATACACAATACGAGTGTTCAACTACCAAGAACAGTTTGTAAAATGTAAGAAATTCAATCAACTTGGTTACCTGAAGAGTTTTACAACACGTACTGGCATACATAATCTTATTCTGCCTGAATTAGTATTTCATAATACATTTAAGAATAAAAATTTCCACGCTGTTCAAGATGCAAGAGCGGATTAGACTAATTTAAAACAGCATTTGACCCCACGTTCCCCCTTTTAGTAGTATTGAGAGGACATATGAAGATGATTATCCTTCATATCCACAACAGCAGGATTGAATTACATACTTTTCTTTCTATTTAAGGATCAAGAGATGCCCTAATTAACATGAAAAATGTGAGCTATATACTGATTACTACATCACCACAACGTAAGATTGAATCTTACCTTATGGAGATGAAATTTTACATTTCCAACATTAATGACTATGTCAGTTGCCAACTCAGCTGCGACATACCTGACAAAAATATGCTGGCACATGTTAGTTTTAAATGAAATAAACAAATCAAGAAGAGGAAACAAAGTAAGAAAAAATCACAAGAAAAATCCATTGAACGTATAAAGAAAAATATGGCATGCAAATTATTGTATTTAAGATTCTCTAGGATGTGCAATGGAATGATCATAATATCTATTTTTTATTGATATTACTGAAATAATAATATACATGGATTTATGTTGTCCATTAAATATGGTGCAAGCATAGAACAGATAACCAAATATGGCCACTCAATGCAAGTTCTATATATTAATACCCATAGACGAAGGTGGATGGGATAGAAGAGAAGAGTATAATTCATTGTGTCTGCATAAAAGTACAAACAGCATATAAACCATACATTGCAAGGGTGGAAATTTTTATGATTTCTAGATAAGTTTCCAGTTGATAATTTCATTAAAAGACCAAGACTCTTCTATAGGCATTGAAGGTACTCAGACTTCTGACATTTGCTCCAGAATTAACACCATGAGTAGAAACAAAGAAAGACAAAGTTCCTATAAACCTGAATGATTTCTACACAAAGAAAGACAGTTCCTATTAACTCTCATGATTTTCAGCTACACACACAAGCATATGCATGTGTGTGTGTGTGTGTGTAAGCATGCACATTTGCATGTGTGCAAAATCTCATACATAACCGAAAAGCTTGCAGGCTTATGTTAATCATGTTTCTATTATTTACACCATTAACTGTAGCATCCATGTAAACTGCTTACTGATATATATTTATACATGTTGGAAAATGCATTAGTTATTCAGCTATGGATGTTACTAAATAATTAACTGTCAGAAGACTGAATCTTTAAGGAGTATAGTGATGTTTTTTATTATGCTATGCTTTTAAGAGCACTGATTTGTGGTGTTTTGATAGGGTTAAGAGAATGCGTAAACCTCTTATTACCAAAGTGTATGTTAGGCGCCAGCCTGACAGTAATAGGAATAACTAACTGAATTCTGTTAGGAATAACTAACTGAATTCTATTAGTTAAAGAGTACTATAAATAAGAGTTCTAACTGATTGTAAAGGGTTTTCTTTTGGCATATTGGGATTTGGGACTAACTGAATTGGGATTCAGTTAGAGTTGGTTACAGAAGTTCACTAAATTGGGATTCAGTTGAACCTTTCTCAGTTGTAATTCTCTGTTCTGAGTTCTTCTTCTATAAGCAATAAAGATTCTCAGTGATTTACTCTCTGTTCTTGGTGTTTGGCTTTGTTTTCTTCTATTTTCTTTATCCGTGATTTGCCAGTGTTAGCTGATTCTGAGGATTGGTTTCAAGAGGTGCAACCGGAACCAAAATGGCAGAAGGTTATTCAGGATCTGGCTGGGGATCCTAATTCTCACCCTGGATTCCAGTTTTAAACTGGGAGGTTATTGTACAAAGGAAGATTAGTGTTGTCAAAATCTTCAAATAGAATTCCTCTTATTCTGGCTGAATGTCATGATAGTGTTGCTAGGGGCCACTCGGGTTTCTTCAAAACTTTCAAAAGGGTATCTAGTTTTTTTTATTGGGAGGGCATGAGGAATTATGTGAAACAGTATGTGGAGGCTTGTGATGTTTGCCAGAGATACAAGCATTCGACCTTGGCTCCTGGAGGTCTTTTACAGCCATTGCCGATACCAACTCAAGTGTGGCAAGATATCTCCATGGATTTCATTTCAGGTTTGCCAAAATCTAGGGGAAAGGACACTATCTTTGTGGTAGTAGACAGGTTAACAAAATATGCTCATTTTTATGCTCTCTGTCATCCTTTTTCTGGTAAGGATGTGGCTGCTGTGTTTGTCATAGAAGTGGTCAAACTCCATGGTTTTCCCGCTTCTATAGTTTTAGATAGAGATCAGATTTTTCTTAGTCAGTTTTGGCAGGAATTGTTCAGATTAGTAGGAACACAATTGAAGTATTAGCACTGCCTACCATCCTCAAACCGATGGACAAACAAAAGTGGTTAATAGGAGTTTGGAAACTTATCTCAGATGTTTTGTGGGTCCAAAGCCAAAACAGTGGGTTGATTGGTTATTTTGGGCAGAATTTTGGTTCAATACTACTTTCAATATTTCTGCTGGCATGACACCATTCAAGGCTTTATATGGAAGAGATCCTCCTACTTTGATTAAAGGGTGCACTTTTACTTCCAAGATTGACGCAGTGAATCAGCTACTAGTAGCCAGAGATGTGGTCTTACAAGAGTTAAAGCAGAATCTTTTAAAGGCCCAGAATCTGATGAAAGCACAAGCTAATAAACACAGAAGAGAGATTGATCTGAAGTAGGTGATTAGGTATTTTTAAAGCTTTAGCCTTACAAGATGAGATCTTTGGCTAGAAGACCAATAGCAAAGCTATCTCCTAAATTTTACGGGCCTTATAAGATTCTGGAGAGGATTGGTCCTGTAGCATACAAGTTGGAGCTCCCTGCTCATGCTAAAATTCACCCTGTATTTCATGTATCCTTGTTGAAAAAGTTACTCAAGCCTCTTCAGCACCCTCAACCATTGCCTCCTTTACTTTCTGAAGAAATGGAACTACAGGTTCAGCCGGCTGAAATTCTTCAATGGAGAGAGGATGCTTGGGGAAATTTGGAAGTTTTGGTTCAATGGGACCAATTACCAGCTTGTGAGAACTCTTAGGAGTCAGCTACTTAAATTTTAGAGATTTTTCCTTAGTTTCCCCTTGAGGACAAGGTGGTTCTTTTGGGGGGGAGTATTGATAGGGTTAAGAGAATGCCTAAACCTCTTATTACCAAACTGTATGTTAGGCGCCAGCCTGGCAATAATAGGAATAATTAACTGAATTCTGTTAGGAATAACTAACTGAACTCTGTTAGTTAAAGTGTACTATAAATAAGAGCTCTAACTGATTGTAAAGGATTTTTTTTGGCATATTGGGATTTGGGACTAACTGAATTGGGATTCAGTTAGAGTTGGTTACAGAAGTTCACTGAATTGGGATTCAGTTGAACCTTTCTCAGTTGTAATTCTCTGTTCTGAGTTCTTCTTCTATATGCAATAAAGATTCTCAGTGATTTACTCTCTGTTCTTGGTGTTTGGCTCTGTTTTCTTTTTTCTTTATCCGTGATTTGCCAGTGTTATCATGTTTCTTTTACTAATTTTCAGTATGCTTTAGCTCTATATAAGGAGTAGTAACATGCTTGTAATAGTGTGCTTGCAGTTATAAACTACAGTCTACTATTTTTCAGCTTGTTCATATTTTCCTCAGTTTGTTTTTGCTTTGTCCTTCCATATAGAAATACATAGACATATATGGATTTGTTCCCTTATGTTAGAATCCCACTATATATTTTATTTCCTTTTATAGATAGGATTTAAATCCCATAATTAGGATATTTGATTAGCTGCATATTTTGTATTTATGACCAGGAATCATTGACCCTTAATTATAGGAATTGACAGTGGGTACAAAGATGAGCATTAGTTTAGGAGTTTCCTTTTTTAGATTACCTTGTATTCTATTTAAGAGCACATGCTCTTCTATCAATAGGAATCAAAAAGTTATCCTCTTACATGGTATCAACGCTCCAAAATCTGTGGGAGCTTGTGTAAACTCGTGGCTTACACTGTCACACGTTTTTTTTTCTTCTGCTGCACGGCCTGCATTGCCTTTTTTTTTCCCTCCCTTTGACGACCTATATTGCCAATTCTTTTTTGCCCTAAAACACCCTCCACGCCTTTGAATCTCACCTAACAAAACTGAGAATGTCTGCAGCAGCCAATAACCCCGCTCAAGCCGAAAATACTGGCACTGTTGAGCTACAAAATATTCAACCCAGCCTTTGTCTCAATGGCAAAAACTACCTCAAATGATCTCACTTTGTCCAAACCTTTCTAAAAGGCAAGGGCAAATTGAATCATCTTACTGGGACAGATGCCCCAAAATCCACAGACATTGGTGCATGGGATGAAGCAGATGCAGTAGTGATGTCGTGGTTGTGGAATTCCATGGTACCAGAGGTGAGCGATGCTTGCATGTTCATGAAGACCACCAAGGATGTATGGGATAGCTGTAAACAAAACTATCCAAGGTTGGTGATGCTACTCAAATTTATGAAATAAAGATGAAGATCGCAACTACCAAACAAGGAGACCGATCCATTAGTGAGTATGCCTAAAATCAGCAAAATCTTTGGCTGGAGTTAGACCATTATGAACAATTTGAAGCAAAATGCACAAAAGATGCTAATTTACTCAAACGTTACAAGGAGAATGACAGAATCTATAAGTTCTTGACAGGACTAAATAGTGAGTTTGATCCTATAAGAATTCAGGTGCTAGGCAAGGAGTTATCCTCACTTAATGAAACCATGGCTGCCTTCCGAGCAGAAGAAGCATGTAGGGGGGTGATGATGGAGCCTCAATCCACTGAAAGTTCTGCCTTAATTGCACAAAAGGGAAAGAAGATTGATCAATGGCAGACCAGTCAACCTAGAGGTGTAGCCCCCAAGATGGAGATCGACAAAGGGGAGAACAAGGATTCTCTATGATGTACCTTTTGTAAGAAGTGAAGACACACCCAAGATAGATGCTGGAAACTTCATGGTAAGCCTCCAAATCCGAACCGAAATTGGACCACCAAAGGTACTCAATGAGGAGAACCAGCACAAGCCCACCTGGCTCAATTAGGTGCTGCAGCGGGCAGACCTTCCAGACCCCTTACAAATTACAATACAAAAAAAATTAAAAAATTGAGGGAAGTCCTAGAGACTTTAGTCAAACCCACAAACACAGGTAGCTCTTCCTTGGCATTCTCAGGTACTTCCCAAGCCTATGCTCTCAGCATTCTACAATCTACTGCACAAGGAACATGGGTTGTTGATTTTGGAGCTACGGATCACATGACCCATTCCTCTACTGAATTTATCTCATATAGACCTTGTCCCAGCAATAAAAAAATTGCAACTGCAGATGGCACATTTATTACAGTTGCTGGAAAGGGAGACATTCTCCGAAGTTAGGATTTAATTTTGAAAGATGTTTTACATGTGCCCAAATTATCTGTCAAACTGCTTTCTATTCAAAAACTTATAACGGATTTACAATGTTTAGTGGCATTCTCTCCCACACTTTGCAAATTTCAGGGTCAGGGAACGGGGAAGATGATTGGACTTGCTAGGGAGGAAAATGGACTCTACCTTCTTGAGGAAGCTCGTGGGACATGTAGCACTAAGAGTCAACTTCCATTGTCTTTGCTGTCAAAGTCACTTCCTTCCCACAATAAAGACATCGGGTTGTGTCACTATCGTTTAGGTCAACCTTCATTTAGTACTCTAAAAATTATGTTTCCTAGCTTGTTTCAAGGACTAAACATAGGAGTGTTTCATTGTGATGATTGTGAATTTGCAAAACACAAACGTGCTAGCTTTCCTATCAGTAATAAAAGAATGTCAATTCCTTTTTCCTTGGTACATAGTGATGTTTGGGGTCCATCCAACATTCCAAATATATCTGGGGCCCGCTGGTTTGTCATTTTTATTGATGGTTGTACTCGGGTATCATGGGTGTATCTTTTGAAACAAAAAAGCGAAGTCAGTCAGATATTCCAATTTTTTTTCAGATGATAAGAAATCAGTTTGGGACAGCCATCAAACGATTCCGTTCTGATAATGCCAAAGATTATTTTAACCAAACATTGTCTTCCTTCTTCAATGAACATGGAATTATTCATGAATCATCATGTGTCCACACCCCACAACAAAATGGGGTGGCTGAACAGAAAATTGGGCATCTTCTAGTTGTTACCCTAGCATTTTTATTCCACACAAACGTTCCAAAACAGTATTGGGGGAGGATGTCCTTACTGCTGCCTACTTGGTTAATCGTTACCCTCTCATACTCTTCAAAACAACAGTCTCATTCAACTGTTCTCCAAGTTTTACCCACACTTTAAAACTTCAAATAACCTTGTTCCCAGAATCTTTGGGAGTGTGTCCTTTGTCCACGTTCATTCTCCTCATCGAGGAAAACTTGATCTCCGAGCTATCAAATGCATATTTGTTGGTTACTCCCCTACCCAAAAGGGATACAAGTGTTATCATCCTGCCACAAAAAAGGTATTTGTGTCTATTGATGTCACTTTTGTTGAAACTGAATCTTTCTTTTCCCAACCTTATCTTCAGGGGGAGAACTTAGGCATGGAAGATAAGGATGATTTGTTTAATAATCTTTCATTCATCTCCCCAAGAAAATCCAATATACTTGAGTCAAGTCCTATACACATTTCTTCCAGTTCTATACACACTCCCCCTGCCCCTGCTTTGAGTCCAAAGACAACCGGAACACAGACTCCAACTGCTGCCTATCCACTACAAGTTTACACACAAAGGGCAAAACCTATTATCCAACCTGTGCAAGTTCCACATTTTGAACTAATACCTGAAACTGAAACTAATGAGACTGTCTTGAAAGAGCATAATATACTCCCTGAAACTGATGGGATTGTTTTGGAGGAGCAGAATATGCCCAGTGATGCTGAAGATTTTCCGATTGCAATAAGGAAAGGAGTTAGAACATGTACACAGAGGCCAAGGTATCCATTATCTCACTTCATGTCCTATGATAAACTGTCCAGCAATCGTAGAAGTTCTTACTCATTTAAACACTATCACTATCTCAAAAACTGCTAATGAAGCACTGGATAGCAAAGAGTGGAGAGAAGATATGAAAGTTGAAATGGATGCACTAGAGAAAAATGAAACTTGGGAGTTGGTAGAACTTCCTAAAGAAAAGAAACTTGTTGGCTGTAAGTGGGTATTCACTGTTAAATATAAGGCAGATGGGACACTAGAAAGGTATAAGGCAAGGTTAGTAGCTAAGGGGTATACTCAAACATATGGGATTGACTACCTTGAGACTTTTTATCCAGTTGCAAAAATGAACATTATTAGACTATTGTTATCTCTAGCAGCTAACTATGGATGGAGTTTGCAGCAATTTGATTTCAAGAATGCTTTCCTACATGGCAACCTTGAAGAGGAAATTTACATGGAGGTATCACCTGAGTTTAACTTTGAGAAAGGAAAGGTTTGTACGCTAGGGAAGGCTCTCTATGGAATGAAACTGTCCCCTAAGGCCTCGTTTGGCAGGTTTGCTACGGTGATGAAGGCAATGAGATATAAACAAAGTCAAGGAGATCACACTTTGTTCATTAAGCATTCAGCTTCAGGGGGAGTTACTGCATTAATTGTCTATGTGGATGATATAGTTGTAACAGGGAATGACTAGGCAGAAATAGACATCCTAAAAGAGTGTTTGATCACAGAGTTTGAGATTAAAGAGCGAGGCAGATTAAAATACTTTCTTGGCCTTGAAGTGGCACATTCTCGTCATGGTATTTTCATCTCCCAACATAAATGTGCTGGATTTATTATTTGAAACTGGTAAATTGGGATGCAAACCAGTAGAAACTCCAATTGAGCATAATCACAGACTGAGTGAATATGTTGAAGACGCAACCGTGGACAGAGAATCCTATCAAAAACTAGTTGGAAAATTAATCTATTTTTCTCATACCAGGCCAGACATAGCTTATGCAATGGGAGTGGTAAGTCAGTTCATGCATAATCCCAAAGAAAATCATCTTAGAGCTGTTTACCGCATTCTGCAGTACTTGAAAGGTACTCCTGGAAAGGGAATTTTATTTAAAAAAGGGGAGGAAATGACTTTGGAGGCCTATACAGATGCTGACTATGTTGGATCTGTAGATGACAGAAGATCCACCTCCGGATACTGCACCTTTCTTGGAGGAAACTTAGTAACTTGGAGGAGCAAAAAACAAAACGTTGTTGCAAGGTCAAGTGCAGAAGCAGAATTTCGGGCTATGGCCTTAGGAATTTGTGAACTCCTATGGATGAAAATAATTCTAGATGACCTAAAGATTGAGTGAAATAGACCTATGAAGCTATACTGTGATAACAAGTCAGCAATAAACATTGCACATAATCCAGTTCAACATGATAGGCCCAAGCATGTTGAAGTAGACGAACACTTCATAAAGGAAAAGTTGGATAATGGGACAATTTGTACACCATTTGTATCCACAGGAAATCAGCTAGCAGATGTTCTAACAAAAGGATTAAGTGGCTCTATATTTCAATCTATTGTTAGCAAGTTGAGAATGGATAACATCCACTCACCAACTTGAGGGGGAGTGTCAGAATCCCACTATATATTTTATTTCCTTTTATAGATAGGATTTAAATCCCATAATTAGGAGATTTGATTAGCTGCATATTTTGTATTTATGACCAGGAATCATTGACCCTTAATTATAGGAATTGACAGTGGGTACAATGATGAGCATTAGTTTAGGAGTTTCCTTTTTTAGATTACCTTGTATTCTATTTAAGAGCACATGCTCTTCTATCAATAGGAATCAGAAAATCATCCTCTGACACTTTATTTATACTTGAATATGCTCTCTAGAAAAGACACTTTTTTTGTGAAAAATGTGAAAGAAACTCAGAAAATTGATATAACAGGAAAAGTAAAGTGGAAAACTATAGAGTATAGCCTGTCAATTAAATGACAAAGGAAGCAATGGCTTATACCACATCCAATTCACAGCCACTGGAAAGAATTGAAAGAATTGATTATAAGAAGATGTGAGGGGATTGGCATATCCTCAAATATAACACATTATTTGCAAATGAATTGAAATTGAAATCTTAAATTAATATCATTCCGAAAATGGATAACAACTACTAAGTATGGACTACATCCAGTCAATTAAATGACAAAGGAAGCAATGCCAGATACCATATCCAACTAATGGAAAGAATTGATAAGAATTCAATTTCAAATGATTATAGAAAATGTGATAAGTGTTACAAATCCTAGAATATAACACACAAAATTAAGTGCAAATGAATTGAACTCCTAAAATAATATCATTCCTAAAACTTTCATACTAGAATTCATTAGTATATGGAATACTAGTTTATTACTATATTTTTTCCTCAAAGTCCAAACACACGGCATCTGACCAGAACTAATACTAGTTTGATACTATTGACTGAAAATATTAATCAGTCTTGTCAGAGAAAAACCTTATTCCCATGAATTTTAGAAAGGTTATGAAAATTAACTGAAGAGATGGTAGCATATCCTCCAGTGATATATAAAAACAAAGAAAAAAGAGGAGTTCAACCAAATCCACCTTATATTCAATTAAGCTGATAAATCACAATCTAATAAAAGAATGATAAATGCAGGAATAGCAAAGCAGAGATCAAATCCAGTATAAATCTGGAGTCAGCAACTTCATGCTAGAAAATGATAGCTTCTGATTTAAAGAATCACTATGAAGATAAAGTTATTACCCAATCAACTTTCTAAGAATAAAAGTTCAAAACTGACCATTTTTCTATGTACATGAAAAGTCCAAGTCTTGAAACTACCAGTGATTTGATGCCTATTAAGATTGATTGCATAGAGTAGAGCGGAAAAAAAACACAATAATGAAATATTATCAGAAACCAAACTGAAAAGAAACCAATACTGAGATTTGGAAGGAAAATTAGTAAGAAAGCATCAAACACAAGAAGGCCAAAATACATATATCCCAAGCAAGAGCTAAAAAAAGGGGAAAAGGGGGAAATAAAGTAACTAACTTTTGCATATACATGCATCACATGTGAAGTGGGGTTCTAAGTAGAGAAAAGAGATTGAATTCATACCTGATATTATTATCCCCTTCACTCTGAAAAGAATCTGGCTTAGATCCAAGTTTCATAAACTTCATCTTGGTCAAAGGAAATGACTATGTTGCTCCTTTTTTTTTCTTTTCTTTTTTATATCTGAACACAAATCTTAGGTTCTACTGCAACTGCAAAAAAACACCTCTGATAGACAAACCACCGACCAAGAATTAATATTCTTAAACAAATGAATGTGAAATCTTGCTAAATTGCAGAGTAGCGAAACGAGGATCATATAGAAAAAATATGGTATTTTTTTCCTATTAAAGACTTGTTTTTTTCACAAATCGAGGCCATAAAGCGTGCAAAGAGAGTTTTTTTAAATACATTTTTCTTTCTTGGATGTTGCTACACCCACACAGGCACACGAGCAAGGCTCAGTTTTAATCAATGAAGTTAATAGGTCAAGGTTTAATTTTAATCAATTAAGTTAAAAGATAATTATGTTAATTAATATTAATATATATGTAAATTTAAATAATAAATTTTATGATAATTAATTTTGATATAATAATTAATATGTTTACATATAAAAAAATTTATAAAGTCTATGATTTTTATTTAAAATTTATATATATATATATAATATATTATTACATCAAAATTAATTAAAATAAAGTCAAAAAATATATTAATAGATTTATGTTAATAAATATATGATTTTTATTTATAATTTATATATTTAAACAAATTAATTATTAAATCAAAATTAATTATCACAAAATTTATTATCTAAATTTACATACTCATTAAATATACATTAAAAAATTTAGTATTATATATAACGATATTAATTACTTTATAACATAATTGATCTATTAGTTTAATTGATTAAAAAGTCATACTAATAACGCAAAAGTCACCAAAGTCACCTATGTTGGTCCTTGTCTTTCTACTATTTTCATATAAAAAATATTTTTAATTATTATCATAATCTTACAATTTTAATGAATCAGTGTTTATCTAATGCATGAAATTATTGTTTTTTTTATAATTATGTACAAGTTTTACTTAATTTTACGGTGAACTCACAAAATAAATGAAAATAAATAATTTTTACTTAATTTGTTGTAAAACACTTAAAATTTTAATCTTGATAAACAAAGTGTCTAAATTACTATTTTTTTAAGTTATCTAAAAATAAATGAAATCAAATTATTTTTACTTGAAATTTCAATTTAGCATATTATAATAGATTGAGTATAATTAAAAATAAATAAATTATCATGTTTTCTCCATTTTTATGAAAAAAAATAGGATTAAGAACGAGGTAGAGGGAAATTCGATTCCCAAGTGGGGGATAGAGATGTGTCTAATTTCTGGACCCCTATAAAGATCAAAGACGGGGGCGAAAAGAACTTGAGAAATCAAGGACATAACGAGAAGACTAAAAGTATTATTATTATTATTCTTTGTCTGCGCTTTCCATGTGAAGTGGCATCTACACTCAATTGCTTCTTTCTTGACAACTTTTCATTTTTTTTTATGCATGTCGTTGATATGACCAAAACTAATTTCCCTAATGTCAAAATACACAGCAAATAAGTTTTTGTTAAGTATTTTGACAAAAGGTACTCAACTAAAACTAGTTTCTATCAATAGTATATGTTTATAAAAAAAAATTACAAAAACAGTAAGGGGTAAGATGATCAAATAGAATCTTAAAAAAAAAAAACCATATCAAATAGAGAGTACGAGCATCATGGGCCCCTATTGGAAATTGCTTCGTGCACCTTTTTACCCTTCTGAATAGCCTAAAATTAGGGATTAGCCTTTCTAAAATGTAATCCAAACTGT